>NC_134488.1:103205012-103505012 GCF_040206685.1 Ascaphus truei | reverse complement strand
CGAGATACGCGACTGGGCCCGCCAAGTCCGCACGCCTACCCGTCGTGCCATAGCGTTGGCCCGAGTGCCCATGGCCTTGCCCTTAGAGACTTCACAGACGGCTTTGCGACAACTCCCCGGCTTTGCCAAAGCTCGCTTGGTAGATGTACTTGTAGACCGCGACTCGAACTGGAATACCTTGATTGTGGACTGTCGGCGCAACCTCTTAGCGCTGTAACCAGCCGTTCCCCAATGCCTGGCCCTGCCTGATGCCCCGCCGGGCGGTAGTCTCTTTGTCTACCCCCTCCGAGACCCCCCCGTATGTCCGCTAGACGAGGACGACCCCACCCTTCCTTTTGCTTGTTATGCCGAGAGCGATGCCGGTAGTTGCCTATCCGCCTCCCGTTTCCCATGGTCCAGCGCCCCTGCCGAGGCCAAAGTGCGTAGTAATATGCTGCGGAAACTAACGGACAAAATAGACCAGTTATCTGCCCCCCCTATTCTACCGCTGCTGGTTGAAGCGCTTACAATAGCCACTCATGCCCAGAACTATCGGAAGCTAAAAGCCTTCTTGGGAACCCTCCCCGTACCTACCGGGGAAGACGGGGTAGAAACCTGGAAGGAACATACAAGGGGCGTTAATGGAGGAATGGTCGTGCACCGATTTGGTAAAACGGCAGAGACTTATGGAATGCCTGCGGCCCCCAGGGGCCACTTTGATCAGCATACACTGCGAGCAGTACCCCGAGTTAACCTCTCGCTTAATGATTGAGTTTCTGGTAGAAGCATATAGCGCGAAAGAAGATGATGGGGCTTTATGGGCTAAATACTATGCCGTAAATCAAAAAGAAGGGGAAGAGCTGTCTGCCTATATCCACCGAGTGCAAATGTCTCTTGGGCCGTTATTGCATCATAAACATGTGCTGCCCTCTCAGATGGATGAGTATCTACATAAGCAGTACCTCCGCGGGTCTAGCCCTGCCCACCCCATAGCCAGTATGATTCGTGATCACCTCACAAGGGGCCCTCCACCTTCGTTCATCCAACTCCTACAGCAGGTGAAAGAGCACGAGACGCTTTTAATGTTGCACTCCCCTCCAAAGCCGAAAAGCAACAGCAGTGCTAAACCCAATGGGGCCGTGGACAAGAAGGAAGACCCCCCGAGCAAGCAGGGCCCAGAAAACCCCCTTATGTTGGACGGTCATCACCCCCACGTGGGTCCATCGACATGGGGTCCATCGAGATATGTCGTGCTACAAATGTGGAAAAAGGGGGCATATATCCTATGACTATCACCTGGGCGACTCTCGACGCCGAAGTCCTTCCCCCAAGAAGTTTCTGCCTCAAGCTATGGTGTGCGGGGTGTATGCGGCAGATAGCGATCGGGCCGTGACGCCCGCGGAAGGAGACGCAGCGGGTGGCGACAATAACCGGGTAGGACCGGTAGCGTTAATCCGGGTGCTCGTGGACGGGATCTACTCCTCCGCGCTACTAGACACGGGATCCCAGGTCACCATCATCTATCGGGGGTTCTATGATCGGCATCTTCAAAAGCGGCCGCTGCGGCCGGCTGAACACATCAAGGTGCGTGGGTTAAGCAATGATGACTACCCCATCGATGGCCTAGTGACTGTGGATCTAGAAATACAGCAACTCAACACGGGAAAAACTCACCCCATGAAGGTGGACGCCTTGGTGTGTCCAGAACCCCGGGATACCCCCAGGTACCCCATCATACTCAGCACCAATGCTGACATTGTCCAAGCAGTCATCCGGGCCTATCTACAGGAGACTAAAGAGCTCCCCATGTACAGTCTACAGCTGCAATTGGTTCAAGCAGATCCAGCCCCGCTCCCTTCATCTCCCGAAGACTATGGACTGCTATTCTGCGGAAGGAGAGGTCTGACCCACTTATTCCCAGGAGAAACGCAAAGCGTTCCCGCATGGTGTGCCTATGCCGAGCGGCTCGGCGAAGACCAACAGTTCTCGCTAGAAAGTACCCCCGAGGAGGATGTACGTCGAGGGTATCGGCTCATACCCGAATTTCGCCAGTGGCGGGGCCCCATTCCTCATCGGATTGATGTGATGGTACAGAACCTGTCGCCCTTCCCCCTGGCCATCGATGTGGGTCAGCGAATAGGGCGGATATATCCTGTCAGTTCGGTGGAAGAAGTCGTACAGGTGAATGCAAACCGGGTGGAGCGGACCGGTACAGCTCTAAACTTCGACTTTGGCTCGTCCGCCTTGCCAGGCGCCTGGAAGAGACGGTTGCAGGTGCAGCTAGAGCAGAGACGATCCGTGTTCTCTACAGGGGAGATGGATGTGGGGTGTAGCCGCAATGCCCAACACACCATTCGAATGACAGATGAGAAGCCGTTCCGGGAGCGTTCTCGCCGACTCGCTCCCCGGGATGTGGAGGATGTGAGGGCCGCTATAAATGAAATGGAAGCCGCCGGGATTGTCAAGGAGTCCCGCCGTCCCTACGCCTCGCCCATAGTAGTCGTAAGAAAGAAAAATGGAACAGTGAGACTATGTGTGGATTATCGGATGCTGAACAATCGGACGGTGCCAGACCAGTATAATCTCCCCCGCATAGAAGAGATTCTAGACACTTTACATGGGAGCCAGTGGTTCAGCCTACTGGACCTGCAGTCCGGGTATTACCAGGTCCTCATGAGCCCCGAGGATCAGGAGAAGACCGCTTTCATCTGCCCCCTTGGGTTTTATCAATTCACCTGTATGCCCCAAGGCATATGCGGAGCACCCGCTACCTTCCAACGGTTAATGGAGAAGACGCTGGGGGACCTCAACCCCCGAGAATGCCTGGTGTACCTACATGATATCATAGTCTTCGGGAAAACCCTGGAAGAGCATGAGGGTCGTCTTCTGAAGGTCCTGGATAGATTGTTGCAGGAAGGTCTCAAACTCTCTCTGGACAAATGCCGATTCTGCCAAACCTCCGTGACGTACGTAGGACACATAGTATCCTGTGAGGGGATTGCCACTGATCCCACCAAGAAAGAAGCTGTTGTCAACTGGCCCCGCCCGGAGAATGTAGGAGAGTTGCGCTCGTTCCTGGGATTTTGTGGCTATTATCGCAGATTTGTGGAGGGGTACTCTCGCAGGGCCAAAGCCCTCAACAGCCTACTCAGAATCTACCCAGTGGAGGCGAACCAGAAGTCCAATCCTGCCAGACTACCGTTCGGAGATAAATGGACTCCAGAGTGCGAACAGGCATTCCACGACATGAAACAGAGCCTGACAGCGGCCCGCATTCCGGCCTATGCCAACCCCGACCAGCCCTACATTCTACATGTGGACGCCAGTCTGAGTGGTCTAGGCACCGTGTTGCACCAGAAATATCCTGAGGGGCTGCGACCCGTTGCGTATATCAGCCGCAGTCTCACCGCTAGTGAACAGAATTATCCGGTGCACAAGCTCGAGTTTTTGGCGCTGAAGTGGGCCATTGTGGACAAACTGCGAGATTATCTGTATGGAGTGTCATTCGAAGTACGAACTGATAATAACCCCCTCACCTACATCATGACCTCTGCCAAACTGGATGCGGCCGGTCATCTCTGGTTGGCCGCGCTCTTCAATTACAACTTTACGCTGAAATACAAACCTGGGCCTCTGAACATTGGAGCGGACGCCTTGTCGCGGCGGCCGGGGTTGGCCCCTACTCCCGACGGAGAGCAGTGGGAGGAGATCCCGGGACCCGGGATACGAGCGCTCTGTTGCACCGCAGCCGTCATAGACGATCAAGTAGCCTTTTCAGAATTACGAGTGGCCGATTCACAGGGTGCGACTCTACCGCTATACCTGAAGCCTATCGTGACCCAAGGGGGATGCATGTTGGCCACGACCAGATCATCTGGGAGGACATGGTCCGGTACAATGAACAATACTCGGTCGCAGGGACTATTCGGGAAGCCCTTCGCCAAAACCGACGGGATCTGCTCCGCCAGGCTCCGGGGGATGTCGGAGGCATACTGATGCGGGAAGCTGACAAATTTGAAATTCATAACAAACTACTATACCGCGTGGTGGAGTATCATGACCATCCAGGACGCCGCCAACTGGTATTACCGAAAAGACTGCAGTACTTAGCGTTGAAAGCTCTACATGATGACCACGGGCATCTGGGGGTGGACAAGACTTTTGGACTGGTGAGGGATAGATTTTTTTGGCCAAGAATGAGAGAATCCGTGGAGCATCACTGTCGAAGGTGTGGGCGGTGCATCCAACGCAAAACTCTACCCACTAGAGCTGCCCCCATAGGCCACCTAAAAAGCACGGGACCTATGGATTTAGTCTGCATGGACTTCTTGTGTATCGAGCCCGACACCCATGGCATAGGGAACGTGCTGGTCATCACCGATCATTACACCCGCTACGCCCAGGCCTTTCCAACCAAAGACCAAAAAGCCATTACAGTTGCTAAGGTACTATGGGAGAAGTATTTTGTGCACTATGGACTCCCCCAACGCCTGCATTCTGACCAAGGGCGGGATTTTGAAAGTAAACTGATAAAAGAATTGCTGAATCTCCTGCACATCAAAAAGTCCCGTACTACCCCTTACCACCCTGAAGGTGATGCATTACCCGAACGTTTCAATTGCACTTTGCTAGACATGCTGGGCACTCTAACCGGGGGGGAAAAGACTAAATGGAGTCGTCATGTGGAAACTCTTGTCCACGCCTACAATTGCACCCGACATGAATCTACCGGGTTCTCGCCCTACTTCCTAATGTTCGGTCGTGAAGCCCGATTACCCGTGGACATACAGTTAAGAGTCTCCACCGATGGAGTACACAATACTACCCATTTCCGCTATGTGCAAAGATTGCAAGAGAATCTACAGAAAGCCTATGGGCAGGCCGAGAAGTCGGCAGAAAAACTGAACGCTGGAAACAAAAGGCGATACGATCACAAAGTAAAGCATAGACACATTAAGCCGGGTGATGCCGTACTGCTCCGCAACCTGGGAGTACCGGGTAAACATAAGTTGTCTGACCGATGGAGGGAGGGAGTGTACGAGGTGATCTCCCAAGTGTCTGATCTTCCAGTCTACCGTATCAAAGATTCGGAGGGTAGGGTAAAAACGTGGCATCGTAATCATCTACTGCCTATCCCGCAACTAGAGGAGGAAGAATCGGAGTGGCCGGCCTCTCCACTTGATGGAGAAGTGTCCTCAAAGGCTGACGTAGAGGGCGGCGAAAGTATAGAAGGGACCTCTCAAAGGGACCTTCCAACTGGAGCATCTCCCGAAGGAGCGTCGGGTAAAGAGCTCAGAAATCAATCACCCCAGGCGGTGGCGCCGGAAACCTCAATGTTAGACCCTCAGAGTACGTGCTTCATCCCCAGTTCCGACCGATTCGAGAACACCAGCCCCTCAAGGGCAAAACCAAACACAGCAGAGTAAGAACCTCACTCCCCGCTAGGAGTGACCGCACCGGAATTGAGAAGGAGCCAGAGAAATGGACAACCTCCAATGAGGATGGCCTATGATTATTTCGGGGCACCCCATTATGAGGCTCAGCAGTGGGCTCGCAGCCGGGTTCAATCTGTTATCATCATGTTCAGCAAAATGTATAAGTTGATATAGAGATCGATGTATTAGCATTTTTCATTATATAAAATGGTTATCGTTATTGTTGTCCAAGCGGGGACGTTGGATTCCACAGGGGGGAGGATGTAGCCTTGACCCCTGATTAGCCCCGAAAGAGCGGGAAATTGCACGTGTAGGGTTTTGCAAAAGCCCGCGAAGGAGGGGGAGCACAGTTGGCGGGAGAGAGTAGATCCTCCGTGAGCTAGATCGCGTGGGAGAGGAGAGGAGACGGAGTGTTGGAGTAGGGGAGGTTAAGCCGCCCCAGCGTAGGCTGTGTGCCCCAGGCCCAGTTTAGCCCTGAGTCACCGTAGGGACGAGCGGAGTCAGGGATCGCCCTAGAGAGGTTCCTGTTCACTACCCTCTGTATAATTGTATCGGGACTATCCTATTTGGCGGGAAGTCGGGGATCAGACCCCGCGTGGTGTTACTAGTGTCCGGGTGGGATCGCCCTGGACCAGAGAGAGAGAGAGAGAGAACGGGAGGAAGGCTTTGACGTGTGGAGACCCTTTGTGAAGATCGTGGTAGATCCGAGTACTGGAGTGCTCGGCAGGTATTTCAGCAAGGGCCCCAACAGTACCATTCACTAATTCAAGACACAGTGGCTGCGCAGTCACCCATACACACACATAGAGACTATCTGTGAAGTAACGGGATGGTGTTGTTTGGGGATTTGGACACGGGGTGGGATCACCCGGTGGCGGGTTTGGGGATTGTGGCGTCCGCCGTGGCGCATGAAGGTGGTAGCGTCCGCCGAGGCGCAAGTCTGTGTTAAGCCCGCCGTGGCTTGTTATGTTGGTTGAATTTGGGGGATGTTATTGTGTGTACATATATATGATCTTGGCCTAAGAGTAAAGGAAGTTGGTTACGGTAATTGGCTGTGTGTCAGTAATTATTTCTTAGACGTCCTGCGAAGAACCACCCCCCGCTGGCGGGAGCTGTCGCAGGTGGAGGCGCTGCACCAGTGATACTAGTTGCGCATACCCCAGGCTCTCCGTGGCAGAGACTCAGACCCTGCGAGCCTACAGGTGATACAGCACAGAGTAGCAGCTTGCTAGCGATAGGAATAGGGCTACAAATACAATTGTTTTTTGCATTATACTTTGAGTGCTGTTCTTGTCTCCCAAAGGGACACGCGTTTTTCTATTGATCACTATAGAGCATGCACCTGCCCTATTGAAGCCACCGAAGTGCCTGCTGCTATTTCTATCTATCTATCTATCTATCTATATATATATAATCAAAAAATAAATAGATGATACCGTTCTGTGGCTAACGAAATGCTTTTATTTGTGCGAGCTTTCGAAATACACTGATCTCTTCTTCCGGCGATGTTACAATGAATGAAGCAAGCAAAAGCTATACTATAAACAGTGTCTATTGGAATGTTATCTGTGCTGCACAGATAACATTCCAATAGACACTGTTTATAGTATAGCTTTTGCTTGCTTCATTCATTGTAACATCGCCGGAAGAAGAGATCAGTATATCTCGAAAGCTCGCACAAATAAAAGCATTTCGTTAGCCACAGAACGGTATCATCTATTTATTTTTTGATTATTGAAGCTCGGCTAACACGGTACTGATACCTCTACATGTATATATATATATATATATATATATATATATATATATATATATATATATATATACAGTGGTTGACAAATCACCAAAAAATCTACTCGCCACACAAAAAAATCTACTCGCCACCTAGTACCAAACGTGTGCTGCTTGGGCCAATATTTACTCGCCCGGGGGTTAAATACACTCGCCCGGGGCGAGCAAATGTATAGGTTTGTCGAACACTGTATATATATATATATATATATATATATGAACAAAAAACAAACAAAAGCGCAAGCTCCATAGCACGTAACTGAGTAAAAAATAAGGTACATTTATTTAAAAAATCAGCAACCCATAAGAATGTGCACTTACAGGATTTCAAACAGAACCATTCGTGGGAGAGAAATCTCTATTGTGGTCATCTGCGGTGGTAGGGTGAGTCCCAGGTTTGCAGAGTGGATGTAAACAGCCCAGGTTCACCATGAATTAGCAGCAAGATATAAAGGCATCCAAGGTGAACATGCAAATGAGCACACAGTGTCACTTTTTGCCTCTAAAACCATTTTTAACATGGTTCCCTATAGGCTTAAGCTTGCTGCATGGTCACAGCTTTGAGCACAGCCAGGGTTAAGGTGCATACCCAGAAAACCACCCACAGACAGCTGTTTCGACCTTAATGGGTCTCATCGGTGTGGGGTTGATTTTAAAAAGTGACACTGTGTGCTCATTTGCATGTCATTTCCCAGAATCCCTTGCTGCAGTGGAAGTGCTGTATGCTGGGTGATAATGGGGAAAGGCGGGGTTGCAGACCTGCCTAAGACATGCAGATGAGCATACAGTTGTATTTGCATATATATATATATATATATATATATACAGTGCTCGACAAACCCGGTCACCAGCTCGCCAGCTGCGATCGGATATTGGCTCGTGGCCAGTAACTTTTCCCCTGCTTTGCAAAAAAAAAAAAAGCCCTGCTCGAAAAAAATAAATAAAAAAATCCCTTGCTCGAAAAAAATAATAATCCCTTTATCTGATAGCTGATTGGCTGTGACGCAGGATGGAGTTTACCAGGACTTCAAACCGCCCTTCCTTCTCTGCACGGGTAAAGTAATGATGGGGGGGGGGGGAGGGGGTGTGCGCGTGTGTCTGATGCTGCTGCTGCTGCTGCTGCTCCTCCTCCTCTATATATCCTTCTGTATAATTGTGTCAGCTCCTGTAATTTACAAGACCTCCACTGATCCGGTCATGGAGGATTTTGAACAGATGCTCGAGGTGGGGGGAATTTAATGCACTTTAAAATATTTATATATACACTGATACATCCTGCCCCCGGTCCCTGGCGCTCCCGCTGTTCGCGCGGGTTGGGAGATACCCCCCACCTCCAGCACTCTCCCGCTGTGCGCGCGTTTATCACTTGTGTTTATCACTTTTAATTTTTTCTTTCATGCTGTATTGAGGCAGCTTCTCTCGAAGTCTCTGCATTTCAAGATATCGATAATCTGTTCTTTTTTTGCGCAGATCTTCTCTGAGTTGTTGAGCCAAATCAGTGTCTGCCTCATTTCTTCCGCGTGCACTCTCCCGCTGTGCGCGCGGGTCGGGAGATACCCCCCCACCTCCGGCACTCTCCCGCTGTGCGCGCGGGTCGGGAGATACCCCCCCACCTCCGGCACTCTCCCGCTGTGCGCGCGGGTCGGGAGATACCCCCCCACCTCCGACACTCTCCCGCTGTGCGCGTGGGTCAGGAGATACCCGCCCCACCTCCGGCACTCTCCCGCTGTGCGCGCGGGTCGGGAGATACCCCCCCACCTCCGGCACTCTCCCGCTGTGCGCGCGGGTCGGGAGATACCCCCCCACCTCCGGCACTCTCCCGCTGTGCGCGCGGGTCGGGAGATACCCCCCCACCTCCGGCACTCTCCCGCTGTGCGCGCGGGTCGGGAGATACCCCCCCACCTCCGACACTCTCCCGCTGTGCGCGTGGGTCGGGAGATACTTTCCACCTCCGGCACTCTCCCGCTGTGCGCGCGGGTCGGGAGATACACCCCCACCTCCGGCATTCTCCCGCTGTGCGCGCGGGTCGGGAGATACACCCCCCCCCCGGCGCTGGGAGATACACCCCCCCCCCCCCCCCGGTGCTCTCCCGCTGTCCTCGCGGGGCGGGAGATAGTAGCCGAAAGTTTCTCCCCCCCCCCTCTCTCCCCTCCAGCGCTCCTGAGATACTGTGAGGTACTGAGAGAGTGTGTGTGTATGTGTATGTGAGAGAGAGAGTGTGTGTGTGTATATATATGGGGGAGAGAGATTGAGAGTGTGTATGTGTATGGGGGAGAGCGACTGAGACTGTGTGTGTGTGTGTGTGTGTGTGTGTGTGTGTGTGTGTGTGTGTGTGTGTGTGTGTGTGTGTGTGTGTGTGTGTGTGTGTGTGTGTGTGTGTGTGTGTGTGTGTGTGTGGAGAGAGAGAACGTGTGTGTGCAGGACACCAGAGGTAACCCACCCAGTCACCCACCCCCCACCCAGTCAGTAATCCCATCTCCCACCCAGTCACCCAGTCAGTAATCCCATCTCCCACCCAGTCACCAATCCCACCCTCCACCCAGTCAGTAATCCCACCCCCCACCCAGTCACCCAATCAGTAATCCCACCCCCCACCCCCCACCCAGTCACCCAATCAGTAATCCCACCCCCACCCAGTCACCCAATCAGTAATCCCACCCCCCACCCAGTCACCCAATCAGTAATCCCACCCCCCACCCAGTCACCCAATCAGTAATCCCACCCCCCACCCAGTCACCCAATCAGTAATCCCACCCCCCACCCAGTCACCCAATCAGTAATCCCACCCCCCACCCAGTCACCCAATCAGTAATCCCACCCCCCACCCAGTCACCCAATCAGTAATCCCCCCCCACCCAGTCAGTAATCCCACCCCCACCCAGTCACCAGTCAGTAATCCCACCCCCCCACCCAGTCACCAGTCAGTAATCCCACCCCCCCACCCAGTCACCAGTCAGTAATCCAACCCCCCACCCAGTCACCGTCAGTAATCCCACCCCCACCCAGTCACCCAGTCAGTAATAAAGTCACCCAGTAAGTAATCCCACCCCCACCCAGTCACCAGTCAGTAATCCAACCCCCCCACCCAGTCACCCAGTCAGTAATCCCACCCCCACCCAGTCACCGTCAGTAATCCCACCCCCACCCAGTCACCCAGTCAGTAATAAAGTCACCCAGTCACCAATCCCACCCCCACCCAGTCACCAGTCAGTAATCCAACCCCCCCACCCAGTCACCAGTCAGTAATCCCACCCCCCACCCAGTCACCCAGTCAGTAATCCCACCCCCACCCAGTCACCCAGTCAGTAATCCCACCCCCCACCCAGTCACCCAGTCAGTAATCCCACCCCCCACCCAGTCACCCAGTCAGTAATAAAGTCACCCAGTAAGTAATCCCACCACCACCCAGTCACCCAGTCAGTAATCCCACCCAGTCACCAGTCAGTAATCCCACCCAGTCACCCAGTCAGTAATCCCATCCCCACCCAGTCAGTAATCCCACCCAGTCACCCAGTTAGTAATCCCACTCCCCACCCAGTCACCCAGTCAGTAATCCCACCCAGTCACCCAGTCAGTAATCCCACCCAGTCACCCAGTCAGTAATCCCACCCCCCACACAGTCACCCAGTCAGTAATCCCACCCCCACCCAGTCAGTAATCCCACCCCCACCCAGTAATCCCACCCAGTCACCCAGTCACCCAGTCAGTAATCCCACCCAGTCAGTAATCCCACCCAGTCAGTAATCCCCACCAAGTCAGATAACACCCCCCCACCCAATCCCCCAGACAGTCATCCCCGCGTCAGTCGGTCATTGAGGGACTGCGGATCAGGTAAGATCCCAGTCGGGATTGCTGCTTTAGATATTGTGAAGAGGGGGCGTCCAGACACTGGTTAATGGGTGCAGGAAAATAGTCACACACACACGTAACAAGGACTAATTGTAGTAAAGTATAAATGTAATACAATAAATAAACTTATGTCAAAAAAGAATGTGTTTTACTAGGAATTTACTTAAAAAATTTTTAAGCGGGGCTGGGGGCGGAGCTAGAGGAGGGGCTGGGGGCGGGGCCTGAGAGGGGCTGGGGGCGGGGCTAGGTGGCGAGTAGATTTTTTGGTTAGGCGAGTAGATTTTTGGGTGATTTGTCAAGCACTGTATATATATATATATATATATATATATATATATATATATATATATATATATATATATGTGAAATACGATACCGTTGTCTAGATGAAATCACACGGGCAGCACTCAGTTGTTAGGTCAAAAAAAAGTATATTGTGAAATAAAGACACAGAACCAACGTATCGGTCCACCAGTGGGACCTTTGCCGGACCGAAATTTGGTTCTGTGTCTTTGTTTCACAATATACTCTTTTTTGACCTACAGTAACAGCTGAGTGCTGCCCATGTAATTTCGTCTAGACAACGGTATCGTATCTATATATGTATATATATATATGTGAGCCTCCTTCTATTCCTTTTGGTAGTGCACTGCCTTATCTTTTACCTGTTCACACTAGTAACTACATCTGATCAGTACTTCACAGTAAAGATTTCAATTCACATGGAGCAGCATATTACAAGGCAAGTATGTGTCACCAACACCAAGAGGAATAATAAAACATGTCACAAGAATATGTAGTGTATGCTTTGTTCTGTACATTACATAAATAGGGCCTGTTTATAAGAAGAAGCATATTATTGAATGGAAAGTTATCGCCCACATAGCATGCAGTTTAGAAGATAGAACCCATGAGTTTGTAGCCAAATTTTATTATCAAATTTAGCGATGGCTGATATTTTATTCTTTCAAATCTAATAATGATCTTTAAAAAATGGGAACTGTTTACTGATTGATTGCCACAACAGGATAACGTTTTGATAAAACAGACATTTGAAGACACAGCCTAGAGCCTCCTGAGTAGAGATTGGCGATTGTTTTTGGATCTGCCTCGGATTCAACTTCTGATTCTGTTGTATCTGACATCATATCCGATGCCTAAGGTGCATTAGACTTGTCAACCTAATAACACTTTGTGTGCTGTGGGAAGCGAGTGGAATCACTTCATGCAGTCTGTAGAGTTTTATTTATTGTAACAAAGTGTTTCAATTCAGTATGTGCCTACTGTAGCACTGTAGCATATGGCACAGTGAATATTTTTTTCTCCCTGTTCTGTTATACCATATACCTTGTGGAGCACACCTGAGATACGCTGATACCTAAATTAGCTACGTGTGAGCAGCCCAAAAGTAGGATGTGACAGTGATACTACTTATCTGCTGGTTTAGCTCACCCTGCTAGAGCTGTGGCCTAGAAAAGCAGTGGTTGTGGGTTCTAGTCCTGTTGTGTCTGACACCATTCTAGTTATTAAGTTGGTGCCTTAGGCTTATCAACTCTATAGTTTATAGCTGGCATGGAAATCCTTTTAGGAAGTGTTGGACAGAACTAATTTAAATATACTTTGCGTAGCCATTAGCATATCTCCCAGCCAGGTACTCCTTTTTAAGCGCAGGCATGTCTCCCTAATTTATTTGGAGGGACGTTTGAGGATACAGATGCACAGACACATTCTCTTTTTCGCACATTCGCTCCTTTCTTTTTTTTTTACAATTCGGCAACGGATTCTTAAAAATCCGTCCGGATTATATTCAATGACGGATTTGAATGAATCCGTCCGGATTTTTTAAAATCCAATCCGCAGGATGGATTTTGTCATAACATTCCGCAGAATGAATTTGGACTGTTCCATCCATCCCTACTACTGAGACAAAGTTTAGCCGGCCTTAGATAGAGACACCTGTAAAGACAAACTAGAAATCAGAGCTTAATATAAGATGACTGTTTAGCAACTCTGGGTGGTTCTTAAATTAGTTGATGTAATTGCAGATGTTCTAGCAGAGCATAAGGTTATTGGTTGTAATTTAGGTTCAAATAAACGTATTTTTAATCTGATTGGAGGAATAATTTTCCTTCATTATTATTTGTGTTTCCTATAATATTTATGAAAAACCCAATGAAAAGACAAAATATTTGCCATATTTTTTAATATCAATCATTAATATTGTTATTTTTACATGTTTTTGAAATTCAATGATTAAACAGGACTTCTTTAATGTTGTACTTATACATTATACTGTATATAATACAGGAAGCTGTTAGTTTATTTGGAGAAAATAAGCCCTTCCACCGTAATAGTATTTTTACGTACATATGATAAAGTAGTTGGCATTCCACAGAGTAACAATACATTTTTTAAGGGGTTTTACAGAGCCACCATATATATGTGAATGCTTTCATAGGTCTTAATAGGTTGAGAACCCACGATGTATTACATCTGCTTTAAGCATAACAGCGCTTTTTACCTTTTTACTACATGTGCATGGTGGTGCTGTAATTCTCAGCAGCTACAAGGAGGCCAAAGTGCAAAATTAGGAAAACGCTAAATAGGTATGTTTCTGAAAAGATCCTAATGTGCAACCTTAGTGGAAGAAATGAAGTCGAAAACCTGCACCAAATACCATTGATATGTCATGCTGCTTCACCAGGGCAGAAATGATGCTCCGTGCTGACCAAATGATTTCAAAAGATCTTGGAATGCTCATTACCACATATACAGAACACTAGTGGGGTGGTCAAATTCTTTGCATTAAATCTATTTCATGCCCCAGATTTCCTCTGCTCGCTGCCATTATTTCTGAAACAAAGCTGAGGCTAGACGATGAAAAGTGGGGACCTTATATGTCTTCTTTCCATTTCCATGGAAACACAACTTCATTTATTTTTTATTCTTTAAAAGGTTCTTCTTGAGACCCCAGAGCAATGTGAAGAAAATTGCTTTTTTTTCCCGCAGTTATTTTATCTGAAAATTAATTTAATTTAAAAAAAAAAATTAAACGGGACCCATCACAATGTTTAAATTGAAGGGTGCAATCCCTGCAATTAATTTTTAAATCCAAGTGATGACTCTAAAAAATATTCTGAATCATATTTTTATCAAAGCAATTAATAAAATCCATACATTCCAATGGAATAAATGACAGCTATTACAAGATTAAACTGCTGGGATTTTTTAGCTTGCGATCCACAAAGAGGCCTTGATGTGTCTCTTGGACTCTATAGTCCTGCTAATGTCTTACTAGTTGCTAAGGCAGCCAAGTGCAGTGTGAAAATCACTTGTAAGTTAAGGCAGCCGTGCCCAGACTTTTCTTTGCGCCCCCCTGCCTGCTTTCCCCACCTGCACCAAACCCTTTCTCTGGCATCGGCGGCATCATTTGAAGCCACAATGTCATGTGATGTCACGTTGCCATTTGATTCCGTGGTGTCATTTGACTCTGCGTTGTCATCGCGACGCATCACCACAATCCGCCGGAGACAAGGTAAGAGCTATACAGAGGCCTTGCGCGCTCCACTGGCTTTTAATTTAAATGTTGTGGGGAAGAGGCCTCTATAAGCGCCGCGCCCACCACCCCTTAGAAAATGTTACGCCTCCTAGTTTGCGCACCCTTGAGTGTTAAGGTACTGTAAATATATATGGTACAAATGTTATAAATGTTTGCAAAATTTTGATATATAATCATTTCCTTTATATGTGGAGCCCTGGGTAGTTTTGAGATTACATGTCTTTCTCCTCCTGTGCAATAATCCCTGTTAAGGGCAGGTTATCAGGAGTAATCATGGGGTTTGCCCGCACACTCCTGTGCTGTGTAGTATCTGGTGAAGGTAGTGTCATCAGGCTCTGTGTCCAATTACAGTGACATAGGGGTGGTGTCTACTGAATCTATTTAATATGCAGCATATCATGTATTTAGTTAGTGTCTCACCCACCTGAGTGAGACTGGTCTGACCCAGCAAACTGTCAAGGCTTTGGCAGCTTTTGTGGCCCTCCCTTAGGGGAGAGGTGTGGGCAGACTATTCCTCTTACTCCATTAGGGAGTAAGGGAAGTGCAAGGACAGCTTCTAGGGCCCTGACTAGGAGTGGTGACTGTTAGGTCCAGTCTACCTGACCAGACCTTAGAGCAGGCAACTTCTTCTACTCGACCCGGGGAGATTCATCACGCAGCTGCTATATGCTTCTGGTCTCAGATATGATAGTCGAGCTCGGAGAAGCAAAGACTCAATGCACACAAGGTAGCCGAGTCATCACCTCTGTTTAATATGTCATCAAGGCAGTTCTTTTATACCCAAGACAAGGACAATACATCGTGTGTCAATTTCATACATCTGTTACAAATTCAGTTCCCATGTATAGATCATACATCTAAAATGACATATATCATCTGGCCTAAATTAGTAGAAATAGGGATCAAAGGTCAATAACTACTAATGGGGTCAGAAACAAGACTAGAGGTCTTGTTTCTTATAATCTTGTTTCTTATGTAATAGATATCCTGGGACAGCTGGTCTAAAGCTGAAATACTTTTACCATCTAGTCTTTTTGCGAAAATAAAGCTTGGCTGTTTTAACCTATTCAGGCCCTGAAAAGAACATAGCTGACAGATACAGTTTTTAACCTTACATTCCCTCCTTTTGTTCTGGAAGAACAATCCAATCGACCAGTCCCATTTATTCTTCTACACACCACTCAGGAGAGGAAAAACTCCAAGGGAGAAACCTCTAAGAGACCATGGGGATGCAGAAACCTATCTCTTTTAGGTACCTCGTTTGATAATCAGAGATGAACATATGGGTGGTTGACGAGTACCAAGACTATTGGTATTTCTCGCTCTCATTGTGGGAAACATATACATAACTGTAGAGCTAGAAGCAGAAGCAGCTTTCTTTTGGCAAAAATAGAGCTGATTACACTTTTAGCCATCTGAATTAACATATACACACAAAGTAATAAACTTGCGATTGCCATGATTCCATAAAGAATTTTCATTCCCAACGCACCTAGCCAATTTCCAAGACCAAATGTCCAATCGAACCCTTTTGGTTCCTCTCGCATTCTAGATTGAATTTCTGGTAGAGTGTCCATGTCATGATGTATACTTTTTGATTGGTCATCAATATAAACACAACATTCTTTACCTACTAACTTACAAACCCCTCCTTGTGCTGCCAACAGATAATCTAGTGCCATACAATTTTGCAATACTGTTGCTCTAATTTGTTGCTATTTGCTACTGAGTCTTAAAATAGCATCTTTAGTATCGTTAAAAACGGCATCTATATTGACTACTAAAAAATCCCCTTTTGCATATAAATCATACATTCCTAAAAAGGTATTAGACCTCCCGCAACTCTCTTAACTGAGCTACTTTTAATAATTAATGCCTTTCAATTTCGTATCCTTTGCTTAGGTAGGGGGAACATTATTTAAATTCTATTTCTGAGCATAAGTGGGGGTTGGTGTGGGTTAATATTTCCTAGGAGCGACTGCCCAACACATACATCTTACATACTACATTTACTCAGAATATCGGAACAGACAAAATGGATACCATGGTCAAAATGGATGACTTGTGATCCTTTCCTTGTGGTTGACACACACCCTTCCCACCTTCCTCATATCCAATCTTCTCAGCCCCCTCGTATCCTTTAGAGACAGTCTTTTTAAAGAACAGTTAACCATATCATAGTCCTGCTGGACCAAAAAAAATAGTCCCATAGTGCATAACTTGATTCCTATCTGGCCATTGTATCGGCCCAGTTGATTTCTTTTTTTTTTGGTCTCTTCTTCTGGGGGGACTGCTGACATTTTCATCACCAAAAAGAGACATAGCATCGGTGGGGGGGTTGCAACACACTTCTGGACCAAAGTATTGCTGTTCATAACACAGAGAGTAATGAGTAGGACAAACATACATACAAAAACATCCACTAGCTTCGCTCCCAGTGAAATAATCTAACCACCAAGTCCCAACAAATCCCAACCCTCATCTCTACCTTTAAACACTAAAATCACTTTCCCAAATAACATAACCTGGTCTAGTTGCAGGATAATACTTTATCTATCCTTCTATCACAGAGTCAATAACTTCCCTAGGGCAAAGTCGTATTTCTACTCCCTTCGTAACCAGTTTCTTTTATATATATATAGTTCTACAAATATCTTATAGCATTCTTGTCTTTTTCCAAGGGGTTAAATATAACTCTCGTGTTCCTGGGGTGCAACTTATTGGGTATGGATAGTACATTGGGTTACATTGCACATAAGATGTGGGCTTTGTTTACCAGGATTCCATTATATAACAAGAAGGTGTGCATATATGCTATACACAGGACAATAAAACAAAAGACATATTATTAAACAAAATATTCCTGTTACTACCCTATCATCTTAATGTGAATACCACTTATATAAACCTAACAGCATAAATATTGTAATTAAAATAATAAAACCTGTAAAAAAGGTTATTAAAAAGTTCAAAGTTCATATATTGAGGTCCGGATTTCTGGTACGAACTTTTCTCCTTCTTTGGTTAGTGCCGGGTTTTATTGTGACCCAATACACCAACTGAAAATAACTGTGTCTTTAGGCCTTCCCTTCTGTATTGAGGTTTAATTTTGAAGCGACTGTGGGTGCACTTATGTAACATGGATCCAGGAAAATACTCTGACGGGGTAGCATCTGGAATGGGCCTCTCCACTTTAGATGAAAAGCGCTTTTGCGTCACCTTTATCTTCATCTAATTAGAAGGACTGCACCTGAACATGAGACACTCAAACAATTGCATTAGTTTCACACAATAGACGCTGATTAAAATCGTCTGTTTAGAGCATAATCATACAACATTAAATCTAAAATGTACCTGGGGTGACCATTGGTCTTCCCATGAGAAAAATTCTTTCTGATTGTCACGGTAGGCCAGGCCAAATACACCTTTATATTTAAGGGATCAGTCACAAGGCAAAACAGGCAGAAAAATACATTGCGGTTTATTCGGATAGGACCTTGGAAACACACAGAAACACAAGAAACAGAGAATATACTTTGGGGGACCTTATACTTATTAGGGAAATAACTTGGGGGGATTTGGGCTCAAAATCCAGAAGTCTGGGGGAAGCCCTGGTGTAATTCACCCTGCGCACCGTCAAATCATGTCTGCTTGCTGGGGAAAAATTAAGTGACTACCAGCACTTTGGACCCCCCAACTCCTGCAACCAAAATAATTATATTTCCACCCAAATATCCCCCTAAAACTGACACACAAGAAATTTCACAGTTCAAGGGCTAATGGAACATGACATAGGAAATAACAGGGTCAGTTCACTTTCAAGCACTCCATATCTGAGCTGGGGCATTGGAATGCTTATTCACATGCTAATTCACCAACCTGGGTTTAAATCACAGGACAAGCACAATGCATTGTATGTTTAAAACACATACAACCAACATGTAGACACAAGAGCTTGCACTCCACCATTTGCACCTATCATGTGGGGTTCTAAAACCTTCTCTTCTCTAAGACACCAGCTAAGAATACCTTGCTGACAGGCCAAAATATCCCCTCCGTTTTCTATCATGTGCCAGGAGACTGCTCTGCAGCTATTTCTCATAAGGGGCCACCCATACAAGGCAATCCACTTATAAACTCGCACAGACAGCTGCAGTCCCATGAGGCAAAAGGAATACACAGAGAATGCATTAACTAGCCCACTGGTCTTACACAGTTAATCCCACATACACAATTCCTATCTTATACCCCTATGGGGGACAGTATCAAAGGGAAAAATTATAGGCAACACAGTAAGGTACAATATTAGACCCAAGAGCTGACAATCTCAGCCCTTGCCATTCGGTTTCAGGGGCAGCCAGCAATAATAACAGCAATAACACCCTCCTTTTGTTCACTTTTATTACATGTGAACAATATCACATAAAGGATAACAGCATTTAAAGCATAACCTTAATGGAATTGCTTGACGTATAGCAAAACTAACCTGAAACCTTTGGGTATAAAATTTACATTAAAAATCTCAAAAAAAACCCTACTGAATATAAATATAATCTGCTATAGTCTTCTGACAGAAACTTTTAGAACACCAAATAACATCTGGTTTGCTGAAAGAACAACCTGTAGCATAAAAACCTCATAGACACAGATTTAAAGGTGGGACACATTTGAGAGAAAAAGATGGTTAAAAAATGATAAAATATTAAATATTTGATCAACTTTGCAGAAAAATAATTCCACATAGAACCCTCTAATACTGGCAGACCTGGCTATGGTCAGTTTTCCTTGTCCATTGCTTTACTGCTATTTCAGGGTCTGCACACTTATACGTACATCAGCACTAGAGTTTTTTTTTTTTTTTTTTTGTGCTGATTACATTGGACTAGTGGTTACTTTATCCACTTCACTGTTCGCACTGCAAGACACTAGTTTAGTGATTCTATGCAGTTAATCAGTGATCCAGAACATTACATTGTGCTCATACTATAGGTTCTGAGCATTTAATATCTGTTTTAATTCCCATCATTTTACACGGATATTAAAGATTTAAGTTTTAACCACTTCATAACCCACCCATCAGGTGTTTAGAGTGCTCATTCTAGGTTACTGTCCTTTGTTCATTTGAACTCTATATTAATCAATTTATAACTGTTTCCATTTCAAGCCATATACCAAGCTCAAAATAACTCTCTGGGCTTCCTGCCAGAACCTTGTAACAAAAAAAAAGGTTAATTACTGGTTACTGCAATACAATTTAGGACAGCTTGAAATATGCAGCTCGTCACAGAGCCCGATAATGTTACTGGTATTCAAAAATTAAAACTGGATCTTTGTTTAACAGAATATTATAGACTTAATATATACTTTAGACAGTTTTAGTTACTGGTTATACACAAAAAGAGCACAGAGTGCAGACACAAAACAAACAGAATTTTACGCTTCATTCACACATTCAACCAGTTTTTACAAAAATAACAGACACATATTTTCTCACCTATTCTAATAAATAGGAAAACAAAACAATTTGATCCTGCAGACTAAATTTATAAAGATATCCTTTTTTTTTATATCATAATTAACTTTTTTAACTAATTTTAAAATGCTGAGCTTCTAGTTAGCTTTGTGTCTAGAATATATTTCGCCTGTTATTTCTATATAACATATTCACCTGATTTTATCTGTGGAGATTTAGAGAAAAAGAATTGTAATTCTGTTTAAGGAAATAAATCGCCTGGCCAGTACGATAAACATCCTTATTATTCCAGTGACAGAACTGTATACAAAAATAATTAATCCTTTCTTTATTCTTTTTTTCTCCACAGATACCCAAAACTTTTCGCTTTCCGGTATTAATTAGTTTATATTATAATGGGGGTGTACTCCTTTTAAAAATTAAATTTCAACATGAGCAATTAATTATATTCTTATTTTAGAAGCACTTGCCCTGAATAGTAATTTTGTATACATACAATAAACCGTTTTTCTTATTATTCAATGCAAATAACACTTTCATATGGATAGAATTCACTCAGATTCTTACAAGCACACACACAGGGATTACATACAATCAACCTTTTTATCATATTCATGCCTGAAAATGTAATAAAAACATTCTAATGGAAAAAGAAACCTATACTGTACCTGTTATACTCTTGTTTTCCACTTTTCAATTCAGACGGGAAAATATTATTAATTCAACTTAATATACACTCATACTTGGTTAATGTGGCACAAATAATTTGGGTTTGCATGTCTTAAAATTAAATTGGAAAAATTATATGTTTCTGTCTTTCTCTCTCCTAAGAGCTCTGCTGACTTGCTAACAACATTTCAACAAAAAGAAAACCATCTCTGTAACTTGTCCTATAAAACAAAATTCTTATTATTTCAACTTTCTAATTCTTGTCTCTCTCTTTTTTTCTTCTCTGTCTGTCTTCAACATTCCTGTTCCTTTCCTGTGTAACAAATCACTGGGGGAAAAAAGGTGGGGGCTAGAGCGGTTTATACATGCAGGCAACGTGAGAGGGAGACAGACAAAAAAAATCTTTTATCTTCCCAGCTTTGTTGCTGTGCTTGAGAGTTAATTGAGGCACCTATGCCACACTGCATTCATCCATAAGGGTTATTTTAACTCATCCTACAGTACATTTCTTCATACAGTATACCTATAATCCCATAAACAACTTATAAAGGAATTTTATCTTAACAAGCATACAATAAGGTTAGTCTTATCATTCTTAATATCTTAACCTAAACAATTATTAGCTTATCCTAAATTACCATCATATCTGAGACACCATATCAGTACAGCCCGTTTCAATTAAACAAATGGGACTCCAACCCTTTGTTATATAAATCGGAGACTCAAACTCTCGATTCTCAATTAAACAATTGGGACTCCAACCCTTTGTTATATAAATCGGAGACTCAAACTCTCGATTCTTCTGCCCTATAAAATTTAGGTTCTTTAGATTCGCAGAGAAACGGTGAGAAACAATAAAATATGTTTTTCTCACCTTTTTTCTGTGCAAATCCCACTTTTTCTGACACCATTTGTTAGGTCCAGTCTACCTGACCAGACCTTAGAGCAGGCAACTTCTTCTACTCGACCCGGGGAGATTCATCACGCAGCTGCTATATGCTTCTGGTCTCAGATATGATAGTCGAGCTCGGAGAAGCAAAGACTCAATGCACACAAGGTAGCCGAGTCATCACCTCTGTTTAATATGTCATCAAGGCAGTTCTTTTATACCCAAGACAAGGACAATACATCGTGTGTCAATTTCATACATCTGTTACAAATTCAGTTCCCATGTATAGATCATACATCTAAAATGACATATATCATCTGGCCTAAATTAGTAGAAATAGGGATCAAAGGTCAATAACTACTAATGGGGTCAGAAACAAGACTAGAGGTCTTGTTTCTTATAATCTTGTTTCTTATGTAATAGATATCCTGGGACAGCTGGTCTAAAGCTGAAATACTTTTACCATCTAGTCTTTTTGCGAAAATAAAGCTTGGCTGTTTTAACCTATTCAGGCCCTGAAAAGAACATAGCTGACAGATACAGTTTTTAACCTTACAGTGACTGTATTCCTTTGGATGAGGGATCGGTGAAGGAAGTAGTGCCATATGTGAAACCGCCCAAAATGAATCCCACCATTTATACCCACATAGTTCGAGGGAGGCCTAAGTGTTGTGGGGCCTCTACCCATTCTATTGCCACCTCTGGTGTTTCATCTGGTGGGGATAATGAAGGGTCTTATACTGCACTAGTGGTTAGGGAGCAGTTATTGGGGCATAGTACCAAGTGGTGGGCTTCATTATATGAAGGATATTCGGCCTTCTTGGACCGCACAAGGTTCATTTTGATGAGGGGAGATGTGGTGGATCATTGGTGGGATGTTGGATTGTACTCGGCTGAGGAAGCCCAAGAGGAGCTGGTGAGGAGATGGTATGAAATACAGAAGGGAATAGTTGTGCCAAAGGGGTCTTCTATATTGTATGATGTTATTGCACCAGAAGAGCTTCTGTCTTGGGTACTGCCAGGCAAGGCAGGGAACAAGAAGTTGGTCAGGATAAGCAGAGCAGAAAGAGCCATAGTGGCCAGATACAAGCAATCTCATGGGTTTGAGTACCCTTATATTCCTGAACCCATTATGCAGGAGATTGAGGATAATAGGGACACCTGGCTAAGGGAAGCCGTAGAGGATTATCTAAAATCAAAAGCTAGTCACTCCGCCTATCGCACAGAGGAGAGGGTGTGCTATCTTATGCGTATTTGGAGTGTAGGCAGGAACACTTATATGCACAAGCTAGATTACCGACCAGAGAGCAGGCCGCCCAGGTCATATTTTATTACTATTGTAGATCACAATGGGCGAGAAGTAAAGAAACCTGATCCCAGGCACTATTACTAAAGTGGATTCTCCTAAGGAGTAGTCCTAGAGATGGGAGGGTTGCATTGAAGATGTTCTGTATACAGTAATGCACTTGTGATGTATTATGTAATTTTGTATTGTTGTATTGTTATGTTTTGCAGGTTGTTCATTTGAAGGAAGGCCCAGCAAATTTAGGACCAAGTGGGGACCATTGGATCCACCAGAGGGAGAGTGTAGCCCTGGGTAGTTTTGGGGTTACATGTCTTTCTCCTCATGTGCAATAATCCCTGTTAAGGGCAGGTTGCCAGGAGTAATCATGGGGTTTGCCCTCACACTCCTGTGCTGTGTAGTATCTGGTGAAGGTAGTGTCATCAGGCTCTGTGTCCAATTACAGTGACATAGGGGTGGTGCCTACTGAATCTATTTAATATGCAGCATATCCTGTATTTAGTTAGTGTCTCACCCACCTGAGTGAGACTGGTCTGACCCAGCAAACTGTCAAGGCTTTGGCAGCTTTTGTGGCCCTCCCTTAGGGGAGAGGTGTGGGCAGACTATTCCTCTTACTCCATCAGGGAGTAAGGGAGGAGCAGGACAGCTTCTAGGGCCCTGACTAGGAGTGGTCTCCAGGGACTTCCTTTGGGTTGACAACCTGAGATTGGCGGCTAGAAGACCGGCAGCTATGATGGGCAGCTGTCTATGTCTGGTGTTAATAAAGGATGCCAAAGATAAAGAACGCTTCTGTCCTGATTGTGGAGTCAGTTGGGAAGAAGGTGCACAAAGAGGTTCTCTTTCAGAGACTCCTCCCTACTACGCTGGGGGTCTGGAAGAGATGGAGGTGCTGTACCACGAGTGAGTATAACTCAGCAATAACTCATAAGCCAGTCCTGATGCCATTCCCCATACCATCGCGGGAGACTCAGGGATTCTGTAAGCCAGCAGGTGCACCACACTATACTTCATGTAACAGGGGTCAGTGTCCACAGAAGGGGGTCAATATGAGATGGGCCCGGGCAAACACTGTTACATATGCATCTAAAATGACATTGCAATCAGCTTGTGGCCTTTCTACTCCTGAATGTTATCTGAACTGGCCTCATGGGAGAACTAGTTCAGGAGCCCTGGCACATACCATAGGTTTCATACATCTAACAAAATGTGTTAGTGTAAATGTCTATCGCCCTACAAAGTTTTAGTTTAGCTACAGCAGCAAGCATAGCGCAGGTTACCCTTTCAGTGTTTGGAGAGCTCTACAGGTAATTGGGCATTGTCTAGCAAAATAAAAATACATTTTCCAACAAATATAATATGTTTTTCTTGTATAGCACTGACAATATACACATGAAGTTTTGCAGACAACGAATCCCTGTCTTAATTGCAACAGTTCAAGCTGCCGTGTTTTTTTTTATTCCTTTAATATGTGCATTAATACAATCCACACAAAGATAAGTAATTAGCTAAGTTGCCGGTCGATCCGTTCTCCTGTGATCGATCGGCAAAGATTCGGCTCGGGGGTTCACAAAATGGCCGTCAGGGCAGCAGTAGATGACCAAAGATGAAAAGTTCTGTGGATAAGACTATGTGACCAGGCAGTCACTAGATACAATTGGTGCACTGCTAGAGCCAGAGCCTGTTTCAGAAAAGGGTGGGGATGTGACTTTGTGAACGGTTGCTATAGAAACAAAATGCTTGTTCCATTATAATACATAAAAAAATATTTTAGAGCTGTTAAAAAAATGCTACGAATATTTCTCATAATACAGAATGGATTTATTAAAAAAAAAAAACACGCGTAGGATATTGCTTGATCTGCAGCTTTAAAGAGGTTTTAATAGTCTTCGTTCACATTCACGTCGCATTTAGTGTTTTGTGATTTTGTTTTCATACCTGGAATGTAATAATGTCTTTAATATCTTTTTGACATTTTTTGTTAATATATTTTTCTCCGTTTTCAATTAGTAAAAATATTTTTTCTGATAAATTAAGTGTTTGATTATTTTTCAAAGTCCTGGGAAATATTGATGGTTTGTCTTTTTGTTGAAACATTTGTATTTATTTATTCAATTTTCTGTCATTACAACACATTGTAGATAGTTCACAATACAGTATTTGTACATGTTCCTTTCTTAACCACCTCTACTACTAAAACATCACTATTGCAGTAAATTTTCTGTGGTTTCTAATATACTATGCCCACCAATGTGAAGTTATATATATCTTTGCATAACTCAACACAGATAAAGAAATACCAGAGATAAGGGAGGGGGGAGAAAAGAGGGGGGCAGTGGGTAAGGGGGGGTACCAGGGTAGCTACCGTAATCTTTCTTCATTAAACTTTAGTCTTAATAATATATAATCAAATTTATACTTGTACTGCAGGCATGTCAAACTCGCGGCCCGCGGGCCGCATGCGGCCCACACCGAGTATCTGTGCTGCCCACCCAATGTGTCCCGGTTACGGCAGTGAAGAGGATGCGGCAGCTGGTAAGTATTCTGTGTGAGTGAATGCTGCCAGGTGATTGGATGAAGGGCCGCATGGGTTTGAATGAAGGAGGCGGGATTTAGAATGCCGGCCGGGATGCAGGGGATTGGTCGCAGGCAGGTCAGAGGAAGCCGGGGGCGGGGCTTCCGCTTTGTGCAGAGCACACGGTGAGTGTGGCTCTGCCTTCCCGCTCCTCTGCCTGCTGCGCGATGTCCCCCGCCGGGCGGGCAGCCACAGGGACCCGAGGTAGAGGTGCTCACCCCCTTGCCGCTAACCCCCCTTTGGCGCTGACCACCTTGCCGCTAACCCCCCTTTGGCACTGACCCCCCTTGCCGCTGACCCCCTTTGGCGCTCACCCCCCTTGCCGCTCACCCCCTTTGGCGCTCACCCCCTTTCTGCGCCCCCACCCTTGCCTCTCACCCCCTTTCTGCGCCCCCCCCCCCTTGCCGCTCACCCCCTTTCTGCGCCCCCCCCTTGCACCCTTGGCGCTCCCTTTGCCCCCGGTCCGCATGTTGCGGAAGATGGGCGTGGGGGCGGCAGTGGTGGTGCGCGATCGCGAGGCTCACAAAGCAGGCCTTTCTTCTGTCCCTCTTCCGTCCGTCGCTGTTCTCCACTTTGTGTGGGGTGTGGGGGGGAGTGTGTGGGGTGTGGGGGGGAGTGTGTGTGTGGGGGGGGGAGTGTGTGTGTGGGGGGGGGAGTGTGTGTGTGGGGGGGGAGTGTGTGTGTGGGGGGGGGGTGTGGGGGTGTGTGTGTGTGTGTGGGGGGGGGAGTGTGTGTGTGGGGGGGAGTGTGTGTATGTGGGGGGGGGAGTGTGTATGTGGGGGGGTGTATGTGGGGGGTGGGGGAGTGTGTATGTGGGGGGTGGGGGAGTGTGTGTATGTGGGGGGGGAGTGTGTGTATGTGGGGGGTGGGGGAGTGTGTGTATGTGGGGGGGGGAGTGTGTGTATGTGGGGGGAAGTGTGTGTATGTGGGGGGGGGAGAGTGTGTGTGGGGGGGGAGAGTGTGTGTGTGTGTGGGGGGGAATGTGTATCAGTGGCTGTGTGTGTGTGTGTGTCTGTGCATGCCAGCAGAGACTGTGTGGGTGTCTGTGCATGGTCAGTGTCTTTGTTGGTCTGTCTGTGTGTGTGTCTGTAGGTCAGTGGCTGTGTACGTCTGTGCAGGACAGAGGGAGAATGAGGGGGGGAGAGAAGAGAGGGGGGAGAGAGAGAGAGAAGAGGGGATTGAGCGAATGGGGGGGAGAGAAGGGAGATGGGTGGGGAGACAGAGAATAGAGGGGATTGAGCGAATGGGGGTGGGGAGGGAAGGGAGAGAGAATAGGGGGAGACAATGGGAGAGGGTGAGAGAAAATGGGGGGAAAGTAGAGAGAGAATGAGGACAGGGCCGCCAACAGGCCCGGTGAGTCTGAGTCTGAGTCTCTCTCTCTCTCTCTCTCCCTCTCCCTCTCCCTCTCCCTCTCCCTCTCCCTCTCTTCCTCTCTCTTCTTAACTGCACTATACCTACACCGAAATAACCTATTCTGCTTTCTTCCAGATCTGACTCAAGTTTCACACGGGAGACATCAGAAGACAGGTAGGGAACACCTCCCCACCAGTATAGTACCTTGAGGGACTGCGGATCAGGTAAGATCCCAGGCGGGATTGCTGCTTTGGAAATTGTTAAGAGGGGGCATCCTGACACTGTTTAATGGGTTCAGAAGTCATTCACGTCTGGCTTTTTTTTTGGTCACACACACACACACACACACACACACACACACACACACACACACACACTACTTTTCGAAATAAACCTACGTTTCTATGAAAATTTAAGTTGTTTTTTTTTGCGGCCCACCTAGACTTAAACCTTGTTTATTTGGCCCTTGTTAGCATTTGAGTTTGACATGCTTGTTGTACTGTATATCCAAATCATCTAGTCTCTCCTCTCTTTTCTGTAGGATGTTCCTTTCCCACAGGATATATCTCTTTGGATCCCTTGATAATATGCCTTCTTTCCTCTCGTATACATTTGTAGCGCTGTTTCCCCCACCCTCTGGGAGATGAGACAGCTACTGAGTGTAGTGTGATGCATTTTACCTGGTGGCTCACAGGAGGCCTGAACCTCCGCTGCTGGGATCCTGGGGTGTACCTGATTGGTTCCGGTGACAGCGCCTCCACCTGCGAAGGATCTGGGCAGTGCCGGGTAACCCCCTCACAGGACCTAATACAATAATACACACACAGTATATAGTAACAGGTTTACTGATCATGCAAGTTATACTCAGAGCAGGTAATGCAACTACACCGTGCATACAAGTACACAGATACGCAATATCCCCACAATACTCGGGTGCAGGGGGCACCAGTGTCCCAATGTCCAGCCCAAATTGTCTCTCCCACCCCAAGAGTGTGTGATAGCGCTGCCCACAGTAAGAGTGTATAATTGGTGCACTTGTTGACCTGGTACCACCAATTGCGGTGATGGATTCGTCCGGTCCCACGCCGTCACCGTCAGCGATGTCGTCCGCCACCACGTGGGGTGATCTCTGGCCGGAGTGTCCCACCTTAATAGTCTCTGCCTTGCGGTGATGGTCTGAGCCCAAACCACTGGCCGCAAGTCTCTGCACGGCATCCTGCTGTGTCCCTGACACTATTCAACTACAGGGGCAGTATCCCTATCTGATGGGCCTGTCCCTGTAGCAACCACAAACTTATGGGGAGTCATGGCCTAGCTTGGGCCTATAAAGGGGTTTCTGGCCTAGCTATGGGGCTACTGACACCCTGAGCACACCCTCACCGTTCTGTGTCCCAGCTCCGACTGGTGCGGTCCTTGCAGCGTGCCAAATATATCCAATTCAGTGCAGCTGGGAATTGTAGTCCCTCACGGAGCCCTGTGTGTAATGGGCGCTGCTTCTGTATTGACACTGCGCATGCGCTGGATCTTGCTCATGCGCGAAGCACCTAAAATGGCGGCGCCTATACCAGCATCCCACCGCGGAGCCTCCGGAGCACTGGAGCGCTCCCTACACTGCCCTTATCCTCTCTGCCTCCCGTCGGGTGTTCGCGCGCCCCCTGAGCAGCACTCGCGCTTGCCACAGCCTCCCAGCCACAACAGAGATATGTGAGGCAGCCAAGGGGCCCCAGGGTGGACCTGGCCACACATTTTAAAATGTGACAATTTTTCTCCAAATGTTATACATAGTGGATCCCCATTATATATTAAATATCTTCTATCAAAATCTATCAAATTATATATTTCCTTTTCTAGATCTCTGATTGAGGGGGACTTATCTAACCATTTGTTCATTATAACTTTATTTGCTAGTACAAGTAGAGTTGATTGCCTTTGGTATTTTCTTATCTCTTCCTTTGTATTTACAAATGTAACGGGTATTCCCCCTACCCCAATCCAGATAGAGTGCATGTGAGGGGGAATCTATATGTTACAAGGTGTAGTGCTATACCTGCAGGTTCACAGGAGGCCTGAGCCTCCACTTGCTGGGAACCTGGGGTGCTTCTCTGGAACGTTCCTTCAATCAGCGCCTCCACCTATGTGAGATTCTAGGAGTGTAGAATGGCCCTCACATAGGAACATCCATAAAGTAACCAGCCCACACCAAAGATAATGGCTAAAATGGTTTACTATAGGGATCAGTAACATAACACACAGTATCATAATATAGAGTATCAACAGCTCTATGCATAACAAACATACTGTTACGCCGGTGCTGCCCGCAGACCAGACCCATCCCCTGAGCTGAAAGGGGGAGTGGTAATACACGCACCCGCAGCAAAGGGAGCCTGCCCGGAGTGTGGTATGAAGCGTTGCCAGGCCAGGTGTAGTAAGGTAGACAATACTTGCCGGTACCAGTTGTAGAGATAGAGTGAAGGATGCCTCGCCGAAGTCAGGGAGTGGAGAGTGGAGATAGGTCGTTGTCCAAGCCATGTTCAAGGGATTACCAGAGTGAGCATTGTCCAAGGAGTGCCGAGATCGAGAGCCAGAGGGGGTAGTCGTACGAGCCGCGTCAGAACCTGTGAAAACACTGAGAGAATCCTGAAGTACTTCCATACAGAGACCATGTCGAGCAAAGACTGAGAGCAGAGAGGAGCTAGATAAAGCAGGAAGGTCCAATTAGGAATGGAGGCGGGACAGGAAGAGCTACAGGGAGACACTGCAGATTGGTGCAGGCATAACAGGCCAGGTGAGTCTTGTTAGTAGAAACAAAAATAAAAACCGGGCGCTTCTTAAACTATAGTGAAAAAAATATTTTGTCTATATTATACAAGTGACAGTGATGTGTGATTTACAATTTTATATCACAAAATATGATAAGTGACCTCCACCAGTATAAAGTGAATGATAATAGTGATGTGAAATACAAAAAATGAAAAGCAGCTCTACACCCTTTTAACGGACTGTCCAGTTCCAGATAGGTCTTTTGTAGGTTTCCAATTTGAGCGGAGCGCTGTGTGTCTCGTGAACATGGAAGAAAGAATATATATAATAGTGCAGATGGTATAACAAATGAAGTCTCAGAATATATAAAGTCTCTGCAATGGTTGTACTCACAAATGACAATGTCAATAATAAACGTATCAGAGACCCTTCTCTCTCTGATAGGAGCCCTTTAGTGGATACCCCCTCAGAATGGTGTCTTGATAGTGTATCAGGAAGCTTGTTAGTGGTCAGGTAATCTCCCAAGATAGTATAGAAGAAAAGAGAGAACGCACAATGGTCACTCTTGAAAGAAGACGTGACGAGAATCCTCTCATGTGGAAGGATAGTCTCCAAACATTCCTCTGGCCTCTCTTCAGAAGAATGTATTCGGGAGATTGAGTCTGCCTTTACGTTCTTGGTCCCGGGGACCAAGCCTGTCGTGGACCAAGTCGTCGAGCATTCTCTATATAAAGAAGGTTCTTGTGGTCCGTGAGAATAGTAAACGGCTCTTTCGACCCCTCTAGCAGGTGTCTCCACTCTTGAAGAGCCATCTTCACGGCCAGAACTTCTCTGTTACCCACGTCATAGTTCCTCTCGGCAGACGAGAATTTCTTGGAAAAATATGCACAGGGATGTAACTTATCTTGGGGCCTGGGTCTCTGAGAAAGAACGGCACCAGCGCCGCAATCAGAAGCGTCGACCTCCAGGACAAAGGGAAGTTCAATGTTGGGATGATGGAGAATACGTGCGGATATAAAGGCTTCCTTGAGTGTCTCGAAGGCGGAGATGGCCTCAGATGACCAAGCAGAAGGATCAGCTCCTTTTTTGGTGAGCGCAGTAAGCGGTGCCACAATGGTGGAAAAACTCTGTATAAACTTACGATAATAATTAGCGAACCCTAAAAAACGTTGTATGGCCTTGAGAGAGTTGGGTCTTGGCCATTCAGTGACTGCTTGAAGTTTACCGGAGTCCATCATAAACCCCTCATCGGAAATGATGTACCCCAGGAACGGAGTAGAGGTCTGATGAAAGTTGCACTTCTCCAGTTTGGCGTACAAATGGTGTTCACGGAGACGGGAAAGGACGTAGGAGGTGTGGCGTATATGGTCCTGGAGATCTTTGGAAAAAATCAGGATATCATCCAAGTATACAATAACAAAAATATTGAGTACCTTACGGAAGACGTCGTTGATGAAATCCTGGAAGACAGCGGGAGCATTACATAAGCCGAAAGGCATTACCAGATATTCGTAGTGTCCACTACGCGTGTTGAAGGCCGTCTTCCATTCATCCCCCTTCCTGATGCGCACCTGGTTATAGGCACCACGTAGATCCAACTTGGAAAAAATCTTGGCCCCCTGTAATTTATCGAACAGTTCGGTAATAAGGGGAAGGGGGTAACGATTTTTAATAGTTATGTGGTTTAAACCCCTGTAGTCGATGCAAGGCCTCAACGACCCGTCCTTTTTCTTGACGACGAAAAACCCAGCCCCTGCTGGGGAATTGGAGTGACGAATAAAGCCTTTCTTGAGATTCTCCTGGATATATTCATCCATAGCGTGAGATTCTGGTAACGACAAGGGGTAGGTCTTGGACTTGGGTAGGGAGTAACCTGGAACTAGATCGATCGGACAATCGTAAGTCCTGTGTGGCGGCAAGAGGTCTGACTGTACCTTATTGAAAACGTCCCGGAATTGATGGTAAACGGAAGGTAGAATAACTTCGGGAACAGAGGTATTGGCCAGCAGTTGATGAGTCTCACCTGACCTCGGCCTCCAGGAAATGGGAGCAGAGGAAGTCCAGTCAATGAGAGGATTGTTAAGCTGTAGCCAAGGAAGACCAAGGGTGATGGGTATCCCAGGAGCGTGAATGGCATCGAGAACTAAGATCTCCTTGTGCAGATGTGAGGACAGAAGCAAGGGAGCCGTCTCTAAGGAGATGTGGGCCGGGGTAAGAGGACGTCATCCATCGATACCGACGAGTGCGATGGGAACCTTCTTTCTCACGAGTGGTATACTGTTTAACCTGGCGAATTCAAGATCCACGAAGTTTCCTCCAGCTCCTGAGTCAATGAAAGCGGCGGTAGAAGTTTTGAACTTATCGCCTGAAAGGGAGACTGGAAATGTAAGTTTCTTAGGGAGTTCACCTTTAGAAAGGGGACGTGGAGACATTACACCCAGAGAAAGCCCCTCTGTACTCACTGGGTGTTCCCATTTCCCGGACACAGTGGACACTCCCGAACCAGATGTTCCATGGATCCGCAGTAGAAACACAATCCCCCGGCGTGGCGGAACTGCCGTATCGGTGTGCGGATGCATTGTACCCCCAATTGCATTGGCTCTGGCAACTCCAGTGCAGGACGAAGAGGTATGGTAGCACTTGGGGGAGCAGGAGTGTTGCTGGGAGTACTGGAGAACGGAACTTGAAAGTTATGGAAGCGAATGCACTGACGCTCAGAGCGGCGTACCTGGATACGTTGATCCACTCGGACAGCCAAATCAATGAGGACCTCCAATTGATCCGGCCTGGATTGGCGAGAGAGTTCGTCCTTGATGGGATCTGCCAGGCCTTGCCAGAATACGGAGACGAGAGCCTCTTGTCCCCAGTTAGTCTTGGCTGCTAGAGTCCGGAATTCCACAGCATACTGTGTCACCATTCGCCGTACCTGAGTGATCTGGAGGAGAGAAACAAATGCCATCTCCCGACGAGCGGGAGAATTGAATACTCGTTGAAACTCGGCTTTAAATGCCGGGTAATCTTGGGTAAGGTCAGAACGTCGCTCCCAAACCGGGGAAGCCCAAGCCAGGGCGCTGCCAGTGAGGAGGTTATAAATGTAGGCTACCTTCTTGCGATCAGTATTGTAGAGATGGGGGGCCATTTCAAACTGCACCTCACACTGGTTTAGGAAACCCCTACAATCTTGCGGTTCACCTGCATAAGGCTTGGGGGGAGGAATCCTTACATCTGAGCTGCTAACTGCGCTTGCGGAGTGGGGGCTTACATCTGGTGGGGTCACGGTCGGTACCCTGTCTGAGAGTACTGCGACCTGATGTGTAAGTGACACAATTTGATCCGCCATGGCCTGGTTTTGCTGAAGCAGATTGGAGAGAAACTGTTGAAGTTCGGTCTGGTCTGCATCTTCTGGGCTCGACATAATGTTACGCCGGTGCTGCCCGCAGACCAGACCCGTCCCCTGAGCTGAAGGGGGAAGTGGTAATACACGCACCCGCAGCAAAGGGAGCATGTCCGGAGTGTGGTATGAAGCGTTGCCAGGCCAGGTGTAGTAAGGTAGACAATACTTACCGATACCGGTTGTAGAGATAGAGTGAAGGATGCCTCGCCGAAGTCAGGGAGTGGAGAGTGGAGATAGGTCGTTGTCCAAGCTGTGTTCAAGTGGTTACCAGAGTGAGAGTTACCAGCGTTGTCCAAGGAGTGCCGAGATCGAGAGCCAGAGGGGGTAGTCGTACGAGCCGCGTCAGAACCTGTGAAAACACTGAGAGAATCCTGAAGTACTTCCATACAGAGACCATGTCGAGCAAAGACTGAGAGCAGAGAGGAGCTAGATAAAGCAGGAAGGTCCAATTAGGAATGGAGGCGGGACAGGAAGAGCTACAGGGAGACACTGCAGATTGGTGCAGGCATAACAGGCCAGGTGAGTCTTGTTAGTAACCTGAGTATGCCCGTGCAGTGTGCGGGGGCGGAGCCTGAGGTCCGGGGGACGGGAATAAGAGTGTGCAGACTGAGCGTGCTCCGTAACTCGTGTACGCGTGTGAACCGAGCCAGTGGATGATGCAGGTGTGCGTGCAGGAGGGCGTGGGCGTGCTCGGCGCTGAGCAGAGGAATCGCCGAGGGGAGTGATCCCGCGACGACGGCAGGGGCGAGGAGCCGTGGAGGCCGGTAAGGCAGGATTGTTTTGTGTGTCCAGGGGCTCCCTGCGGGGAGGGAGTGCTTTGTGTGGGGAGCAAGGAGAACGCCGATTCCTGACACATACATTGGGTGCAAGGGCACCAAAATCCCCTTGTACAGGCCCTTGGCCTCTCTGCCCAATAGTAACCCAACAATACAGTGCCCACAATAATTGGGTGCTCGGCACCAGCGTCCCAGTGTCCTGGACCCCCACCCAGATGTGTGGCAGCGCTGCTCACTTGTGTATAGTTGGTGCACTTATAGATACCTGCCCGGGCACACGTCCGTGCCCGGGTGTAAAGAACTTCGAAAAGGGTCTGACGCAAGAACAGGAATCCGCCTCCGGGGTGTCCCACCTCCGTGTGAGGGGTCTCCCTCGTGGTGCGTCTCACCCCCAGAATGTCTCTTGCAGTACAGTCTGTCTGAGCCCAGATGCAGGCCGCGATCACCGCATACAACTGGCACCGGTGATATCACATAACACTGTACTGTAGAAAGCAACCCCCCCTCACACTGAAAGGGGCCTTTCCTGAAACTGCCAAACTAACTGCTGTGCTGCACTGCAAAGCAACACTGTCTCTTCTTGTCAGAGCAAGTCAGCTATATCACTGACTAGACTCACTCAGCTAAGGGCAGGGTCCCTACCTAAGGGGCCATCCCTATAAACTTACCCACTAAACCTAGTGGGGAGTGGGGCCTACCTGGGCCTGGGGTGTGTGTTGCCTAGTACAGCAGAGCTCTGCTCTCTGTACACTACCTTCTCCAATCTCTGTCTGGATCCAACTACTCTCTCACTGCTCGCAACAATGTATATCTCTCTGCTCAGGAGAATTTCACGCTTACATTGGCTCCCTTGTGTCATCTTGGTTCCAGCCCCTGGGGCTGCTGGGAACTGTAGTCCCTGGAGAGCCTTTCTATTATTGGGGCCGCGTGCGCTATGTTGGCTGCGCGTGTGCAATGCTGTAATGGCCGCCACTGCTCTCTTCTGCGCAGGCGTGACCTTGGGGAGTCCCTGTGCTACGGAGCCCCATCTCTGCCCCTTTGCGCTCACTATAATGTCCGCCGCAACTCTTCTGCGCACGCGCGAACCTCCGCGTATGCACGAACGCATCCAAGATGGCGGCACCCTGTTGTGTATGCCACCGGGAGCCCACGGTGACGCGGTCTCCCCCACAGCTCCCCGACATACCACGGGGGTCCCCATTCTCCTGCGGAGGGGAGGTAAGGGGGGCCAGGGGGAAGCCTGCTACACAAAGGTCCCCCCAAAATGAGTATTGTTTCTTCTTTACTTCCATTGATAGTGAAAACCCTTTTAATATATACTGTTACTTCGTGCAAGAATTTTTCTACTTTTCGACATTTCTACACACAGTGAATAAAATCTGCCCTCTCATATGAACATTTCGGGCACTTGCCATTCATTGATGTGTCGTATAGATGTTTTTGCCATGGCGATATATACGCCGTGTGTGTAAATTTGAAAATTATTTCTTGTAAGGCTGTTTAAGGTACACTCTTCATTGCTGCCACCATACCTTTGGTTATTTCTTCTAATGATTGAAGTTCTTGTATCTTTCTAATCCATACCCATAATGTTTTGTCCCATATTTTGTCACTGCCTTCCCTAATCAGTGATGTATATATTGTTTTTAGCGTAATTTTTTTTTTATCTTTGGGTTTATTATTAATTTATTTAGTTTATTTGCTCCCAAAACCCTGGTTATTTCGCTGCTATGGGACCTATGTAATACTTTAGCTTCATGGAAGCAAAAATATGATTATCTGTAAGATCGTATTTATTTTTTATCTCCTCAAATGCACGTAGAGTTCTTTTCCCCTTGTCCCCTACATCCAAGACATGTAGTATTCTTTTACTTCTCCAAATTTCAACGTGGGGATTCTCTACTCCTGGCGAGAAATGTGGGTTACAACAAGAAACGAAGAAGTCCAGAGCAACATCCAATGTGACAAAAATACACAGTGAAATATCTATATATCTCTTGAAAAAGGGTAAATTAGTTAACCCTTTGGCCAATGCGTATAAGCCTGCGAACCACTTCAAGGCATGACCAATTCGCAGGTCCTAACACTAACTGATTAAAATTCTTATTAACCTCTATTTGCAGTGGTAGCAGTTTTTCTCCTATTTCCAGGAGGAGTTTTAATTCAATCTTGATTAATTTTAGTACATTTTCTTCCATTATATTCTTTGTTAAGCCATTTAGTCTCAGGTTACTACACCTTGATCTATTCCCTAGATCGGGGGTACGCAAACTGGGGAGGGTGAGATTTTCTGGGGGGGCGCAGAGCTTTCAGAGGCCCCTTGCTCTTCCCCAAAGCATTTAAATTAAATGCTGGGGAATCGCTCAGGCCTCTGTAACTCCCTTACCCAATCTCCGGCAGCTTCGCCATGGCAACCCAGTGTCAAATGATGCTGCGGGGTCACATGAGGTCGCGTTGCCATGGTCACATGATATCGTGACGTGAGAAACGCCGGTGACAAGGTAACGGGAGGAGGGGGAGAGTGGGTGGGTGCGCGAGTAGGGTGGGAGAGCAGGCAGGGGGGCGCAGACTAGAAAGTTTGTGCACCCCTGCTCTAGATCATCTATTTCTGTATGTAAATATGTTTGTTTCTTATACATGTGTTTCACCTGTGTTTGTAGTACTTCAACGTCAGATGATATTATATTCATTCACTTTTCACTTTTCATTTGTTAATACCTTTATTGCTTCTTTAACGTTGTCTGCATGTGTAATAAATAATGGTCGCCATGGCAACGCGCGTCAAATGATGTGGTGGGGTCACGTGACGTGCCCCCCAATGTCATTTGAAGCCGTGCCTTCGGGGGAGGGGGGCGTGAACGCTACGGCTCCCAGGAAGGGGGCCGCAGCTGAAAAAGCTCTTTTTGGGAATCCCTGAGCCCCCACAAAATATATGTATGTATTTAAGTGTCAAAATGTGTCAGCTGTTGGGGGTTGGTGGCTCCTTCTTCCCAGGTTTTAAGCCCGCCCCTCCCCACTTCCCAAGTCAGTAGGACTTGCGAACGGGTGTCTGCCTTGTCGTGGCTCGCAAGCTTACAACGCTTTGGCCAAAGGGTTAAACTAAATGACCCTTTTTCAAGAGAATATATAAGTATTTTACTGTGTATTTCTGTCATGTTGGATGTAGCATTGGGCTTCTCTGTCGTCTGTTCATAGCACTCCATTTTAACACTTAAATACATACATATATTTTGTGAGGGCTCAGGGGTTCCCAAAAAGAGCTTGCTGGGTTTTGTGTTCTGTTAATAAATAATGGTTCCATATATTCTTTTACTGTGGCAGCTAATTCTTCTTCTGTTAATGTAGTACCATTATAATTATGTTTTTTTGCCATTTATGTCCCTTTTTATCTCACTTTCTCCTGTGCCTTGGTTTTCCTCCCTTGGGACCCTGTTTGTTGTGTTTTTCCCTGTAGTATTTGCTTTTTAAGACTTTCCCATCCTCACCTTCTCTGTAATAATCTTTTACCCCCTCCTCAGCCTGCTCCATTACCCCCTCTCTCACCTCCTGCATGTGTCTCTTCTCCTTCCCCAGTCCTCTTGCCTCCATTGCTGCTCTCCTCTTCTGCATTCAGACCTCCGCTGAGCTTTTCAGCAGTTGCAGCTGTGTCTGTCTGACAAAGAGTTCACAGAGCCTCTGTTCCTTCCTCCGTTTCTGCTGTCTCAGCCCTGCTCAGTGTCTCCGGCCATTTTTATCCTCTGCTGCCACGTGCCTCAGCCAGCTTGGAATCCTGGAGCTTTTTCTCAGTTTTTGTTCCTCATGGCATCGCTGTCTTGGGGAAGGGGAAGAAATTCTCCATGCAGTTTCTTTTAGTTGCTAGGGCAGTGGTTTCCAACCTTTTTTTGGTTAAGAATCCCTATGTAAAATTTTGAGGAACCCCAACGCTCTCTAAAAGCGAGTCTCACATCAGATGCATTGTAAATTCTTCTGTATTTGGAGCAATTTTAAAATGACCTTAAAATTACAGGGAACCCTACAGGGATACCCAGGGAACCCTGGTTGGAAAACACTGTGCTAGGGGGTTCATTGGTTGTTTTCTTGATTTTCAAGACTTTATTGCTTTGATTTTCGGTGGTGGGTTAGTGGAGCTCTCCAGCGCTTGTTTCCTCTCCAGCGCCATACTGCAAGTCTGATATTTTGTCTTAAAGAGCTTGCAATCTAAATTTGGTGTTTGAGGCACAGAGAAAAAAGGGCCATAATTGTTAAGCTGTAAGAGCTATTAAGGGCTCTTTCAGGAAAACAAATACATTGAGAGTTACTTCTCGTTTTCAAATACTGGATGCCCTGGGCAAAGTAAAGTTGACAACATTACCATTTACAGTTACAAAATGTTTAAAGTAGGAAACTGACAAATTCTTGAAGGAATTTAGATAGGAAGTGGATTTGAGAGACTCGGGTAAATTGTTCCAGAAGTGGGGTGATCGGTACAAGAAGGAAGAGCGACCGTATTCTTTATTAAACCTTGGAACTGTAAGCAAGATTCTGCAGGGGGGCTCTAAGGAGAAAAGTGCTGTGTACATAAGGGGTGAGAAGCCTGCTCAGATAATTGGGTAACTTGTCCGGAAAGAACTCAAGTGATTGCAAACCTACAGTAGTGCAGTTAACAAATCACAATGGTGAGTGTTTTGAAGTAACATAGTAAGACAAAGGGGCATATTGAGTTGTAGAGAATGTAAAGTTTGCTGAGGTGAATTTGTGGTGCTGTACTATATACTTTGTCCCTATAGCAATTCACTTTCTGACCAATGGGCTTACACAGGGTTTATTTCTATAAAATGCATACCGTTTGGGATAGATTTTGGTTGCCAGTTTATCAATATGCAAACCAAATGTTACATTGGAGTTAAGCCACATACCCAAATGTTTAAAGCTAGTAACTGAGGCAAGATGAGTGTTAGAGCTGGTTGTAATCAGTAGCTGTGTCACGAGAAGCTTACTAACAGTCCCAAACACCACAGTTACTGTTTTGTCAGTGTTTAAAAACAGTTTGCTTTCCTGTGATCTGCGAAGATCAGGGTGTAGATAATAACTCTAATAATAACTATTTCATAAAGAGCTTTTCTCCCAATGGGACTCAAAGCACTCCACAATTACAGCATAGTGCGCAGTATGCAGCACATAGGAAGTTTTACAGACACAGGTCCCTGCCAAGAGGAGCTTACAATCTATGTTTTTGGTGCCTGAGACACAGGGAGATAAAGTGACTTGCCCAAGGTCAAAAGGAGTTGACACCAGGAATAGAATCAGGTTCCCCTGATTCAAACTCAATGTCATTGTTCTCAGTGTCAGTGTCTTTACTGAGTCACACCTACTTGAATGTAACAGAGATGGGTGCCAGGAACGTCTATAAAACATATAGTATAGTTCTTTATTGGATATCCATCTATAATTCTTCACAGACAAGGACATACTTCACATTTGACTGATAACTTGTGGCAAATAATAATATGCAGGACTTCATCCCCCTTCTAGCTCTCACTCCTAAGCTAGGGAGTTACTGAACTTGTTATCCACTGTAAGGGTTAAACTGGCAGTTTATTGCATCATTTCTTGAATTAGGAGCCCGTTACTGTGTACCGCATACTTCTTCCATACTTACCTGATCAGGTTTGCCCTAGGGAACTTCTGGCTGGGCCAATCAAAACTCCAGCGTTACTAACACAGAACACTTTACTAAAAACATGCTTCCTTTCTTTCAATAGTGAGAACAACCTTGCACCTATACTACTGGCGCTTACTTAAAGGGCACGTTCCTAACTGAAAACAACAAAGAGTGACAGGACTTAATACATTAATCTACACACACAGAGCTATTTACAGGACTCACTGTGAGGCCCCAGTCGTCTGAACTCTGTGTTTCTAAAACATTGGGTGGGTATATATATATATATATATATATATATATATATATATCCCTATATTGACATCACTGGTTACAACACGTACAAGGGAGTTTCCAAAGTTCTAATCAAACATCTGAATGAACTTCGATGTTTGGAACCCTCCCATCCCTAATAAAGTTATACAAACACACACACACACACACACACACACACACACACACACACACACACACACACACACACACACACACACACACACACACACACACACACACACACACACACACACACACACACACACACACACACTGTGAATGTCAATGTGACATAATAATTAGGTAAGAAGAAACATTTGGAGCAATGTTAATGCAAATTGTGTCATTTTCATCTGTGTGTCAATGTGCCAAGGTCTTTGCTCCAAGTTTTGTGTTGTGTACGTCAGCCTGTAGGGAGTGTTACATCAGAAGAATTACAGGAAGCACCGACTGGCACGAGATGTAAACTTTTCTGCATGACAATTTCAGTCAAATGTAGGAAAGGCTTTTTAGTATCCAACACACACGCAACCGACAGCAAAACAAACTTCTATCTCCACTTTTTTTGCGTTGATATATGACCTCCAGTTTATTTTTGAACACTGGGTTGTAGAAATGAATGTTGTGTCTTTAAATCATATTGAACAGATAGACTCATAAATAGGTTACAATGCTGTTAAACCCAACATCAAATGGCTCACTTAATTTACTTTAAAGTGCAATATTAATGAGCTTCTTATTAGTAATGTGAGGAACTACATGAATTCATACATAATGAAATGCGTTTGATAGCTTAATTAAAAATAAAATAAGAAATACGTTTTTACCTCCTCTGCTGGACAGTTTTTGGATATATACCACACTGACATAGATACCTCTTTCACCTACAATTATTTGTGCATTGGCATAACAGTGATATATTTTACTTATCTGAAAATACAAGACTGTCTAAACCAGGGGTGGCCAAATTCAGTCCTCAAGGGTCACCAACAGATCAGGTTCAGGATATCCCTGCTTCAGCACCGGTGGCTCTATCAGGGGCCTAGTCAAAGACTGAGCCATCTGAAATCCTGATCTGCTGGTGGCCCTTGAGGACTGGAGTTGGCCACATCTGGTCTAAACGCTGTGTCTGTGAGTGTGAATGTGCAATACTGGAAGCACACAATAATAGAGCACAATGTATTCAAAATATGTTGAGCATTGCAACTCATTCTGAGATATGTCCTTGGATACAGCATTACAATAAGGAGAATGAACCACTACAGTAACAGACACAACAGAAAACTTGAATTTTCTGGGGATGCTGGGATTCTGGGTGAGTCAGGTAAATGAAATGTGTGTGGCTTTGTGGAAACAGACAGAAAAGAAATGAAGCCCTGATACCACTAGTGCAAGGGGTGTGTGACTGCAGATCAGGCCAGAAGGGTTTATGTTTAAGGGGAAATACACTATATATGCAATGTGTTAAGGAGAGGTTGAAAGCATAGGCAGACGAGGGGGCTAGAGAGGGCAGGAGCATTAAGGAGAAACAAGATGTGAAATATTTTTGTGTTACCGCTCTTTAAATAATGGATTAAAAGTTCGATAGAAAGTGGTAGTATAAAACTTTTATGGGATGGGCAACCTATTGCAAGCATACTACAGTTTATGTAATTCTGAATTGATGGCAATGTGTGAATGTTTAAAATAACAATTAAAAATACAGAATAATAAAATTTTAAAAACCGTACCATAGGGACGCTGGCAAGTTCAAAGTTCCCACTCGTATTTGCAAACGAGACTCATTTTGGATATGTGTGTCTCTGGCAACTGTGGTCGGCAGGGGGTTATAATAGTTTCCCAGTCTCCACCTAAAATCATGGAAGACCGGGTGCCGAACAATCAGGACACGGATGCAATGTACCGGCCAATCCCAGAGCAAGGGCTCGCCGGTGATGGATCAATCTGGCCCGTGGGTGGGGACAGTGCTCTAAGACAGCCCACAGGGGCGGGCTTAAGGGGAGTGGGAAATTCAAACCGACCAATGGGAGTCAGTTCTGATGGGGCTAAGACCCAGCAATGGTTCAGAGTGCCAGCCGGATACCTCCCGCAGAGATAGGCGCCTCAGAGTTGGCGACAAACAATAGCTCTGCTTTTGGAGTGACTATTCCCCTGACCTGAGTAACCACCCCTCCAGTGTCCCAAGCACTTCACCCAGCCCACATTGCAGGCTCAGTTTCCTTTGAGTGATGGCTGACTAAGTGAATTACCAACCAAGCATACCTAGGAGTTATACAATGACATTACGTTACATTTGCATTGGGAATAAACTGTTTATTTAGGGGACACATAATATAGTACAGGTCAGCAATTTTAGCCACAAAAAGATGTCCTTTTAGCCTGTAACAGGCATCTATCTTGACAGATAGAGGCAGACAGTGGGCTTAACCTTTAATGTGCTGGCCAGGTTGCCCCTACCATCACAGTGGTCACTAAAGAATGATGCATGCATCTGAAAGAATGTATCATGCCAGGCTTTACTAGTACTGGTCTTTTATTGATACCTTAAGACTTTGGTGTTAAAAGCACCTTCATCAGAACAAGCTCAATTTGTCACCAAAACATTTATGTAGCAGTGTGACTAAGTGGCCTAAAGGCGTGGTCAGACAAAATTCCACATACAGTATGCAATTTTTAGGGTAAACCAAACTTTGAGTGGTTTTATTCTCCACAAAAACAACTAAAACATTGGGGCTACTGCCCCTTTAAGGCAAAACATAAATCATAAAACCAACACCTACTCCTTTCAGTAGACTGACTAAACATTACTGTGGCCCTTTCTATCTGACAGCTGGGTAGGCCAGTTACCAGTCTAAAACTTATAAACACAATATTAGGGAACAATATATAGTCTTATCTTACTGATGCTGGTCCGGCGTCTCCGATTTCTCCAGCTGCAGGCTTTGAAGTCATGCTGCTCCCAGGAACGACTTTTGCCCTATCCATGCAGGATTATGCTGTGTGGGGCTTTGGGTTCCCCACTGTTGCCAGGCAAAATCCACTGGTCAACAAGCCTGGATCTCTGTGGGCGGGGGCTCTGTGATCCTCTCACAGAACCTGCAACAGGGACACTGACAGTAGCTACTTCCTGCTTTTTATACCTGTTCAATCAGGATTTACCATATCACATGCAGGAAACCCGACACCTAGTTCAGTTTCCTGCCCTGTAAAGGGAGTTTAACTTCTTGACTCACTTACAATCAGAAACAGACCTGATGAATCCATTATTGAATTGTTTTCTATGATCATACTATGCAGTATTTATTATGGGTAGAGCTACAAGCACCTTCTCATATTTGCCATCTGAAATGCTTAATATGCATTCCCCAGACACCATTTTGTGTGAGAGAGCTGCTCAGGTACTTTTTAATTTTTTTAAAGATTTGCACATTACATGTGGCTTCTATAGATACAATTAATATGTTAAACGTGGCACTTATGGCTGCATCTCATTTGTCATCCACCAAGGACCAAAATCCATAAGGTTTGAGTTTAGACCAAAACATGAAATGAATAAAAAGGGGGTGATTTATATTAGTGAGATTTCATTGAAGTCTATGGAGCTGCTTATGGTAGAAACCACTGAGGCTCATAGAAAGTCAGCAAGAGTCTGTTATAATAACAGTACAACAATGAAAATTGGCCTATAGAATTGCTCATGGTAGTTTTGTTTTAAACAGGTAAGGCAAGTCTGAAGTGCAATTACTGTCTAATGCATATTGTGAGATTTATACAATGACATTTAATCTGGCTCTGTGGTGGCATTTATGCTTTTTCTCCCCAAATAGTATAGTGTTTAATAATTTGTTTTAAGTTCTTCAGCTTTCAAACCTTCAAAACTGAACGAATTACCTCTTGTTTTTAAACATATCCTGTGCACAAAATAATAAGTTGACAACATTACAAGTTACAGATAAAAGCATGGTTATAGTATGAAACAGGCACAATCTTTAAATAACTTGGACAGGAAGCGGTTTTGAGAGATTCCAGTAAATTATTCCAGAATAGGGCTGTTCAGTAAGAGAAGGAAGAGTGACCGGATTCTTCATTATACCTTGGAACAATAAGCAGGTTTCTGGAGGCAGATCTAAGGAGATAAGTGCTGTGTACAGTAGGGATGAAAAGCCTGCTCAGATAATTGGGTAATTTGATCAGTTAATATTTGAAAGGTAGCCAGGAAATATATATGTTGCCTCTAAACTCAAGGGATATCCAACTTAGTCCAATTAGCATATCCCAATGGGGGAGGGAGGTGTTGAAGTTACTGTGACAGGGCTGCTTGTACTATTGCGAAAGTTAAATGCATGTTTGCTTTTTGGCATCAAGTGCACCACCTTTCTTTCTTTCTGTTTTGCTTTTTGCTGGGCCCAGCGATTTTTTTTGTTTCCTTTATCTAAAACTTTACTAACCTTTAATGTGGTGTCCTGAGGTCAGTCAGTATAATGCAGGTATAGTTAATGTTAAACACAGTTTGATGTTACACAGCCATGGGCAGTCTCTGTTACGAAGGAAAAGGGCGTTTCCTTCCTGCATACCATTCAGGGAAGATTATACCATGGTATGGGTGGGGGTATAGGAATTAAAGTAAGTGATACTGAATGTCATTTATTTTGCAGGGTAAAGACATGCATGGGATGTTTGTGATAGGTTCTGTTGTTTATTTTGGTCTTGCTATAGACAATTGTAGGTTGTGTGAAGTGTATTATGTTTGCTAATTGTGTAAGTTTTGGGAGACAACTCCCCTGTGTGGTTTACTTTATTTGGTTTTGTCCTAATTAACCAGTAATAAAAGGGAGGGGGTTTCTTTCCCTGGGATCTTTTTCTGCACTCCTTGTTGCTGCTATGTGATATGAGGATGTTCCCTTCTGCACTCCTTGTTGCTGCTATGTGATATGAGGTTGTTCTCTTTCTGCACTCCTTATTGCTGCTATGTGATATGAGGTTGTTCCCTTCTGCACTCCTTGTTGCTGCTATGTGATATGAGGATGTTCCCTTCTGCACTCCTTGTTGCTGCTATGTGATATGAGGTTGTTCTCTTTCTGCACTTTTTGTTGCTGCTATGTGATATGAGGTTGTTCCTTTCTGCATTCCTTGTTGCTGTTATGTGATATGAGGTTGTTCCCTTCTGCACTCCTTATTGCTGTTATGTGATATGAGGATGTCTGTGGAACTTCAGTGAATGGATGCAAACTTTCTAATGCAGATATTGCTGGCTACTCTGTGGCTGGAGACATCACGCTGGGGGAACTGGTTGTTGTACACCTGAATGTGGAATACCTAATAAAAAGAAGGATCAGAGAACAGCAAAAGCCTATTTCATTCTTCCCAGGGTCTGATGCTGCTGTTTCTTTAAATAAAAAGGCTGGGACTCAACCTTTCACAGTTACACAAAACAAAAATGGCATATTAAGTTGTAAAGAATGTAAAGTTTTCTGAGGTGAATTTGGGATCTGCGCCATATTGAATGTCACAGAAACCACCTCACATCTGTTCTGCATGCAATTTTATAGGAACTCTGCAACGTGTATTATGTATTATACTAGCTGTACCCAGCAGGTTATTAATTAAACATTACTCTTTGTTCTCACCCTTCCCCCCCCCCCCCCCCCGTAATAATAATAACAACTTTATTTCATATAGCACTTTTCTCCCAATGGGACTTAAAGTGCTTCACAATTACAGTATAGTGCGTGGTCTGAGGAACCTGTTTCTAGAACCCTGGGTGGAGCTATATATACCTTCAAACACCCTATGGTGACATCACTTGTCACAAGATATGCTAGGGAGGGGCAATCCTTTCGGCACAGTCATCCTACATCACATGATGGGGAGGGGCAATACCAGAGTACCCATTAATGCTGTTAACAACTTACATTAATTTGTAGCATATAACAGAAAGGGGGGGGGGTGGTCCCTACTCAGCTCTTAATTTACGTACTGGAGAGGTGTTATCAGGGCTAAAGAACCATAAACAACACACGAGAAAAAGAACCCGTAGCGATGCACTCACCTCCACTCGTAATTAAAATGTATTTATTTTCAAATATATTAATTACAAAAGAAAACACTGAATATTATTAAAACCTCAAAAGTAAGCGCCTATGTTTTTCACCATTAATGAAGAAAAAGATAGTGTTCTCATGCAAAGGATGCTATCTCTGTTCCTGAATACATTCACAGGACTTAGTTCTTTATGAATATATATAAATATCCTACTTAGTGTAGATATACGAGGGAATGTGATCCCTTTGTTTGTATGTACTAAGAGAGCAGCTGTGAGATTGCTCATAAAGCCCGATGTGGCTATAAATGGCCACAATCCAGCCAGATATTATCATAAACAATAGGGAGAAGAGAAGAAATGCCTTCACACATCATCTGTATTCCCTGCAATATAGTTTCTCATGGTGAGCTGTGCTCATACAGATCCTTGAACTAGTGTATTGTTACTACCTCAAAGTATCTACAAACGATACACTAAAATGTTGCCAAATATTCAGCTGGGAGAGTAATACACAAGGCTGCAAACTGATACCTTATGTTGTTACTAATAACTATAATGTCGCATCCCTGGTAAATACAAGGCTCATGAGGTATTCAGCAGTGAATGAAGTGCCCTCGTGTATCAAGGTCCTTGTTGCATCTCAACCCCGCACCTCTGTCTGAATCTAGTGGGTTCCTCATTTGGCCCACATCTTAGTTAAACTAATAAGGAGATTTACACACGGTGCACAGAGCAAGTTGCCCAGTGTTAGCATGCACATCCGACTAGACCTTTGTCTAAAGTGCGCTATTGACGTCCTGCTGACATCATCACCCGATGGCCGTTTCGCTCCCTGCTGGAACTTCTTTGGGGGTGGGCGGGTCACTGCAACCGGCGGCTTTTTAACTCCACTGTTGCCATAGCAATTCCCTAACAATAGATTCGCAGGGAGGATTTTAGCGCAAAGGAGTTAGCCAATCGGAACATATGTCAACAAAGGAATTGACTTATCCCGCCGTGCGTGCCCATAAAAACAGAGGTACATTAAACATCATTATATACATATTGAGAAATGAATTAAACGGACTAAAACTCATTAAAGATAGAATAGGGACTACACCTATTACTTATGGTGGAACTTCCCATACTGTGTGTGCATGATTGCCCCCAGGCCCCACCATTAATGCATTGATTCCAGGAAATAGCACTATCATTCCATGGTGACATATAGTCATCAGCTGATACATTAATTGGTGCTAGTTGTTCTTGTTGTGCATTAATGTATGTTATGATGTTTTCAAGATACACTTATTCAATTATACAGACACTGTGATATGTTGTTAGTGACCTATTGAAGAAATATACAAGCTCAGTTTGTTCCCTCATTTGTTATGGGCTACAGGAACGCGGAATATACAAACCCTTCATTTAAACCTTTAGGTGATAGTGTCCCTAGGGTGTATATCCACTTTGCCTCTTCCACCTTTTCGTGCTCTAGTGTCATAAAGTCTATACTTTGAAAAGACAAGTAAGTGACATCACCATGATGAACTTGATTAATATGTCTAGCTACCAATGTGTCTGCTTTGTTTCTTATTGTGCTAATGTGTTCTAGTATGCGTCTTCGTAGTTGGCGCTAAGTTTTACCAACATATTTAATTCCACACAGACACGTAGCCAAGTATATTACCCCCTCCATTTTACAATTGGTAAAACTTCTAATTGTGTACTGTTTGGTATTGTCACAATTATAAAAGATTTTTGAGCGATTAATAAACTGACATGCTCTACATGAACCACATCGATATGTACCTGTGGTTCTTGTATTGAGCCAACTTGTTGGTTGTTTGCTCTGATAGTGACTGTGGACCAATTGATCTGAAAGGTTTCTTGTTCTTCTGTATATTATTGAAGGTGTTGGACTTAACACCTTTTTGATATCCACGTCCTCTAGTAGAATGTGCCAATGGTGGTTTATTATTTTTTTTACTTCCCTCCACTGCTTGTTTTATGTCCCAATGATTCTTATTTGGTTTGCTCCCTTGAGGTCAGGTTTTTTTACTGTACAGAAGTGTGTTTTATGGTCTGTGGCCTTGGCCCATTTGTAAGCTCTGTTGATACATGACCGACTGTAATCACGGTTTGAGAACTTCTTCCCCACGATTTCTGATTGTTTTTTTAAATAACGTACAGTGGAGCAATTTCTCTTTATCCTTAGGTATTGCCCTATTGGGAACCCCTGAATTAATGGTTGGGGGTGATGGCTAGTGGTTAGCAGTAGATTGTTAGTTGTTGTCACCTTAGTGTGAACTGTTGTTTGTAAGTGTCCCTCATTGTCCTTGAAGATTTCCAAATCCAAAAATGTCATTTTTTCCTGACTGATGTCATATGTCAGTTTTAGATTGTGATCGATTCAAAATGTTCACAAAAGTGTGGAACTGTTGTTTTGTGCCACCCCACACCACCAGCACATCATCGATATAGCGTGACCAAAGGTCAATGTGCTGGGTGTGTTCTGACATATCTTACGTAAAAACTTTCACTTCTTCCCACCAACCCAGGTAGATGTTGGAGTATGTTGGTGCACAGGTGGTGCCCATGGCCGTTCCCTGGAGCTGGTGGTAGTATTTACCTTTGAACAGGAAAAAATTATGTGTTAGAACAAACTCAAGGAGATCCACCATGAACTGATTGTGTGTTCTGAACTCCTTACTTTGTTTCCAAACCCATTGGGTGGGTATACTTGTATACAGGGACTCTACATCTAACGATGCCAAGAACGTATTTTCAGATACCTGCACTCCATTAATCTGTTTGAGAACATCGGTTGTGTCTTTAGTATGTGACGGTAAGCTAGTCACAAAGGGTCTCAAGATTTTGTCAAGGTAAGTGCTGGCATGTTCACTCAATGAGTCTATTCCCGATACTATCGGTCTACCTGGTGGGTTCTGGGGATACTTGTGCAACTTAGGGATACTATAAAATCTCCTTGCAAGACCTCATAACAGGCCCTGTCGTTTAAGAGTCTTAGGTTTTCTTTGCAATATTTTTCTTCATCTATTACCACAATATTGCCTCCCTTATCTGAGGGTTTTATGATGATATTCCTCATATCCATAAACTCCTTTAATGCTCTCCTCTCCAGTGGGGTTATATGTTCCTGACCACCGTTGGTAATTGTTCTAAATCTTTAGTTACCGATTTGAGGAACATATCGATGTTAGTGTTAGAGTTAATTGGTGGTGTAAACTTGCTCTTTGGCCTTAGTGTAGTGGGCCTTGTCCCACCTCTTTATTAGTTTAGTTTTCAAGGGCGATCAAATTTCTATAGTTGTCCAGGTCAATGATCGGCCAAGGCCAAGGCCATAAAATTGGGTGGTATACTAAATGTTTCTCTTCTTTTAAACATCTTATGCAAGTCTAACTTGCAGCAAAAAAGTTAACATCTTTAACCCATTCGAATAGGTTGATATTACATGATGGAGTAAAGGAGAGTCCTTTTTTTTAGGATATTTGCCTGTGCCATGGTCAGTATGGTAGAGGTAACGTTAACAACCTGGAATCCATTTAGTTCACTATCCATGGTTAATGGTGATTCCCCCTCTTCCCTCTGCCTTTGGCCCTGAACCCCCAGACTTCTCGATCTCTTAGTCTGTCCGTGCCCTTAGTCTGTCCGTGCCCTTAGTCTGTCCTTTCGTCTGGTCTTCCGTCTTGTTCCCTGGGGCCTCCCCCCGCCCTGATCTCTGTACCTCTAAAAAGGGCGGTTTTCCTGACAATGACCTACACTAGTATCTGAATGGGGGTTCTCCTCATTGTCTGAGTTCTACCATTCTGTGGAAGATTCGTGGTACTCTTTATGTGTTTTTTTATTTTTTATTATTATCCTTTTTTCCGGTCTTGTAGTCATTCACGTCTTTCATAAACTTTTTGTGTTGTCTTTCTTTAATATCTTTTGTATATTTTTCTATGTTTGTCTTTAGTTTTTAATCCAACTCTAAAAAGTTGAGATTCTTGTCCCACTTCCTAGTTTGTTGAAATTCTAAATCTAACGCTGTACAGTAATTGCAATGTTCCAATTTTGCTGATTCATATTCAATCAGGAGTAGCATTAAGTCTTTTGAACATCTTGAGAGGATATCCTCCCGTCTTTTAGTGAAGGCCTCATCTTGTGAGCCAAAGGCTGGGAACATATTGATACGTAACCCTTGTGGTATTTGCTTATTTTTTACATAGATACCATATAAATGATTAACCGACACAGGGTCAGTGAATCATCAAAAATAAAGTACATTCAGTGGTGCACTCCAGGCTAATTTTTCATTTTTTTCAAAAAGTGACTACATAAAGTGAAAACAGGTGAATTAGTGAATAAAAATACAAATATTAAAATAACACGTGGTGCCGCTATCTCTATGTTAAATGGCTGTAAGCAATTTATCTTTCTGTTGAGGTGAAGAGATGGTTTATAACCCACAATTAAAATTAATTGAGGGTTGGTATGTAGAAAACCATTAGATAATAATGTCTTTAATTGCCTACTGCAATATATATATTGAGATACTTGACTACATGTATTGTTCAATCCTTTAATAAGGTAATTAACATGTATCACTCTATATTGCTCCAGATTTTGTAAACCACATCCTATTGACGCTGATGTCAACATATGAAGACCAAACAATCATATGATATGTCTTAAATAGAGCTATTTGGTCATAGCATCAACCATCTGCTTGCCCATTAAACTACAATTCGTGCTTCAATGCTGAACACTGGCACATATGATGTTCATTAGCGCTTTTATAATGAGCCACACATTTTTAACTCCATGTATTATTTATATTCAACATTGGTAGCATATATCCCATAAGAGACTGTGTTAACAGACACTACTGCATTCTGTATTAGATCTTACCACCATGTCAGCCTTATGTGGTGAATAGTTGTATGGAAATGTGAACGAAAAAATGGGTGCGCTGATATGCCAACTCCAAAATAAATTCAAACTGATGTCAAGTGAATGAAAGAGATGGTAGATCAAGGGTAAATTGGAGAACTGTATGAGAGTAAACCTGGAATGGGAGTCTCACCCTGCTGTTTCAGAAGTGATGAGTGACTACAGCTATCCCAAATCACTTAGAACAATAACAATGTGTAAACCTAAATGTATATAAAATACCAACAATGTGGTCTTTGTGACATGAACCAATGAGGCGCTCAAATTGTGGGTCTTAATCAACCATATAGATATGAATTCAAACAATGTCAGTAATGTCCAGTCTTTGTATGGGTGGACAGATGTCCTGTTCAATGCAGAAAAAGATGCAGCCTCTCAAAATAAGGATAACCAATCCTTAGTGTAATGAAACCTCAGAGAGAAAATATGAGAAGAGGCGCAACAAGGCAATGAATAAAGGTATCTTTATAATTAAAACATAGCAATGTTATAACATAAACAATATGACATTAGAAAACATATGTGCAAGAAAAATAATAAAAACAAAGACTTTGCCTGATATATCTGCGATTGCTACCGATGTGCCAATGGTAGTTTTTAAATACACTTCTACTCTCCCACACAGTCCAAAATCTTCTCTGTCAGGTGTTACCAAGTGGGTGGAGGGAGGTGGCTATGTTGGCTTGCCGATCTTAACTGTGCTGCTGTGCTGCTGTGCTGCTGTGCTGCTGTGCTGCTGTGCTGCTGTGCTGCTGTGCTGCTGTGCTGCTGTGCTGCTGTGCTGCTGTGCTGGGGTAGTCGTCTCCTGGGTGGTAGCCTCAGTAGACTCACTAACACGCTCGTTGGTGATTGCTGCTGCGGCTGGCTGGTGCTCAATCCTCCTCTCTGATCCCGGAAGTGACGTGGGCCTCAGGGCGTGACGTCAGTTACTGGATATGACGCTTGCCCGTTTGTGGTAGATTGTGTTCAAAGGCTGGCAGATGTCACTCTATTTCAGGCTGGTTTTGGCTCGTTCAGTCCCACAGAGCTCACATCAATTGCTTGCTCTGTTTGTGGATCAGCTCGTGATCCTCAGTAGGCTGCTGCTCCTATGCGTTTCGCCAATTTGATTAGCTTCATAAGGGATACTGGGAGGGCTTTCACATGGTGATTATATACCCATTTATTAATTAAGAAACTATAACCAGGTGTGCTGAGCCTTTAATAGGCAATGATGACCTCTGGGGTAGTTAGAAGCACAGTAGGATAGGCTCACAGTATTAAAAATTGGCTCACAATCTCGTTTCTTTTTTGTAGCTTTTTTCCAGACTTACAAAATATGATTTAATGTCTACTGATGGGACTGAAGCTCCTTCAGTCTGATCAAGTGAAAACAGCTGGTCTGCTTCTAATTGTCGATTCTTAGAATCAATCTTAGCAGTCAAGAATCCTGCCATAATTGTCTGGCGAGCTATGGTCCTGAAAGAACCTAGGTTCCAAGTATGTATATAACAGAAAGGAGGGTGGTCCCTGCTCAGCTCTTAATTTACGTACTAAATGAGTGCTATCTGGGCTAAATAACCATAAACACACGAGAAAAAGAACCCTTAGCAATGCACTCACCTCCACTTGATTAATATGTCTAGCTACCAGCATGCCTACTTTGTCTCTTATTGTGCTAATGTGTCCTAGTATGCATTTTCGAACTGTGCACACACAGTATGGGACGTTCCACCATAAGTAATATGTGTAGTCCCAATTCTATCTTGAATGAGTATTAGTCTGTTTCATTAATTTTTCAATATTATATAAGGATTTTTAATGTACCTCTTTTTTATTGGCAGGCACGGCGGGATATGTAAATTCCTTAATGACATACATTACGATTGACTAACTCCTTCGCACCAAAATCCTCCCTGCGATTCAATTGTTAGGGAGTTACTATGGCAACAGTGAAGTTAAAAAGCCGCCTGTTGCAGTGACCCGCCCACCCCCAAAGAAGTTCCAGCAGGGAATGAAACGGCCGTCGGGTGATGACGCCAGCAAGATGTCAATAGTGCACCTTAGACAAAGGTCTAGTCGGATGTGCATGCTAACACTGGGCAACTTGCTCTGTGCACCGTGTGTAAATCTCCTTATTAGTTTAACTAAGATGTGGGACGAATGAGGAACCCACTAGATTCAGAGAGAGGTGCGGGGTTGAGATACAACAAGGACCTTGATACACGAGGGCACTTCATTCACTGCTGAATACCTCATGAGCCTTGTATTTACCAGGGATGCGACATTATAGTTATTAGTTTATTTATTTATAAAATATTTTACCAGGAAGTAATACATTGAGAGTTACCTCTCGTTTTCAAGTATGTCCTGGGCACAGAGTTAAGACAAATAATACATGGTTACAAATACAGTTACATAATGAGCAGGGTATACATTATATACAAGACATTGCATGCACAGTTAAAGATAATTTATATTATGGGCGTATGAAACAGTTACAGGCCAGATTAAAATTTGTGACAGCCTTAGATTTGAAAGAACTTAGACTGGTGGTGGATGTAAGAGTCTCTGGTAGGTTGTTACAGTTTTGGGGTGCACGGTAAGAGAGGAGGAGCGGCTGGATACTTTATTGAGCCTTGGTACCATGAACAGTCTTTTGGAGTCTGATCTCAGGTGATAGGTGCTGCAAGTGGTAGGGGCGAGGAGCTTGTTCAGGTAGCTGGGTAGCTTGCCCATAAAGAATTTGAAGGCAAGACAGGAAAGGTGAACTTTGCGCCTAGACTCGAGTGATGACCAATCTAGTTCTTTGAGCATTTTGCAGTGATGTGTGTTGTAGTTGCATTGGAGAACAAAACGACAAATTGAATTGTAGAGGGTGTCAAGTTTGCTAAGGTGGGTTTGAGGTGCCGAGCCATATACTATGTCTCCATAGTCAATTATTGGAATTAGCATCTGCTGTGCGATACGTTTTCTGACCAGGAGACTTAGGGAGGATTTGTTCCTGTAAAGTACCCCTAGATTGGCATAGGTCTTGGTTGTCAGGGTATCAATGTGCATCCCGAATGTTAAGTTGGAGTCAAAGCATATGCCCAGGTATTTAAAACTAGTAACAGGAGTTAGGGTGGTGTTAGTGTTGGTTCTAATCTGGAGCTCAGTCGCTGGAAGCTTTAAAAATGTAGTCTTGGTCCCAAATACCATTGTTACAGTCTTGTCAGTGTTTAAAAACAGAGTGTTTTGGGAAATCCAGTTTTCGAGTCTGAGAAAGTCAGACTGAAGTATGTGTTGAAGGTCAGAGAGGCTATGGCTGTGTGCATATAGGATTGTGTCATCCGCATACATGTGTATTGAGGCTTCCTGACAAGCTGTGGGAAGATCATTGATGAACACTGAGAAGAGTAGGGGCCCCAGAACAGAGCCTTGCGGGACACCACAGGTGATATCCAGGGGGTTAGAGTTAGAGCTAGAGATGGACACATGTTGGGATCTACCTGATAGGTAGGACTGAAACCAGTTTAAAGCATGCGTCCCTATTCCAGAGCTCTGGAGTTTGTTAAGCAGGATAGCATGATCAACAGTATCAAAAGCCTTAGCAAAATCTAGGAATATTGCACCAGTGAGTTGTCCCCGTTCCATTCCACACTGGATTTCATTGCAAACTTTTAACAGGGTAGTTACGGTGGAGTGTTTGGGGCGAAAGCCAGATTGGAATTGGCTAGGGAAACTTGTCTTGTTATAGTAATCGCTTAATTGGGATTGGACACATTTTTCCATGACTTTGGATAGGATTAGTAATATAAGTTATAAGGTATCAGTTTGCAGCCTTGTGTATAGCTCTCACAGCTGAATCTTTGGCAACATTTTAGTGTATCGTTTGTAGATACTTTGGAGGTAGTAACAATACACTAGTTCAAGGATCTGTATGAGCACAGCTCACCGTGAGAAACTATATTGCAGGGAATACAGATGATGTGTGCAGGCATTTCTTCTCTTCACACTATTGTTTATGATAATATCTGGCTGGATTGTGGCCATTTATAGCAACATCGGGCTCTGTGTGCAATCACACAGCTGCACTCTTAGTACATACAAACAAAGGGATCACATTCCCTCGTATATCTACACTAAGTAGGATATTTATATATATTCATAAAGAATAGTAAATTCAAACCAGCAGGATCTTGAAGTAGATCAACTCTTCCCTCTTGCAGCTGATGTGATGTGAAGGCGCCCCTCCTCCACAGATCCCGTCGTAGGATGGCTCCAAACATCAGGTGTCAATGAAAAATTAAACACAAAAGCGCACCAAGGGTCAAGATTTAATAAAACAATGTAATAAAATAACAAGTAAAAACTTACATATAGGGATATATAAGTTCAGTAGAGCAGTGCAGGGGCAACAGTCCTGGTGGAATCCTAGGCGCAGAGGGTAGGTGCTGAGGCTTACGGATCAGTCCCGCGCGCTGGGGCTGGCTGGCTCGGCACCACGTTGTTGTCACTTCCGGGTTGCGGCTTCTCGCAGGACCCGTGTTTAGTAGCCCACCACAATCGCCGGTTCTCCAGCATGAAACTCACTCCGGCGAACCGAAAGGGTCTCTGGCTGTTTGTAGGAGTGCTGGGGCTTATTCCACCAATTAGCTTTTTATTCTCCTGCTTTAATAGTATGATGCCCTCCTTCTCTCCATCAGAGACATCAAGGCCACGCCTGTCTTCCTCAGAAGATTCCCTGAAGAAGTGGCCTGTTGAGCTACGAAACGCCGCGTAGAAGAGATACCATTCAACCTATATACTTTTATTATTCATATTCCAAGGTGTATTTTATTGTTGTCAAACGGTTTGCTAAACACCGAGTTGATTTCCTCTTCTGCGCATGTGCCGCGCTGTTGCCTGCCTCTGTGGTTGCCAAGTGAGGTCTGAATCATTACTAGCAGATGCTGTTAATCAAAGCAGAGCGGGCGCTCTGACGTCACAGAAGGGCCCGCGGGACCACGACGTCCCGCTGCCTGACTGATCGGGAAACACAGTGAGGTCTGCAGAGGAACCTGTGTACTACTTGCGAGCAAAGGACAACCACTCCCCAGGATCCACTAAGCGTATTGACGCTATTTACAGGACATTGAGACTGTGGCAGAGTCATCAATTATCTGGCATTTCACCTACCTGTAGGTGGAAAGGAGAGTGAAGCTCTGGTGGTTCCTGGTTGCAGACGCTGGTAACTGCCACTCTGTGGCTCTATGCTTGATTAATCTACCTTGATGTACGCATAACCTTGAAACACCTTATATATAAACATAGTTTATTACATTTTTCACGATGAGTGTTGTGCGCTTTGTTTGTTTTTTTGTTACTAGATTCTAGGGTCTTGGGCTACCCTTTACACAGCAGCAGATGCTCATCTACATTGGTATATATTTATTTACCTTTTCCACATGGTGGGGTGTGTTTTTTTGATTTAAATTGACATCACAATTAACACTTTGTATTAAGTATATATTTTAGTGCGCACTTATTTATTTTTTCTACTTGTGGTACTAAGCCTGTGGAAATTGAGTCCTTGAATATTAAATATAATGGTTTTGCTATTACTGAGCTTAACTCCTTGAGAACTCTTGGATATATGCCATTGGGGCATCGCTAGAGGTTCTTTTTCTTGTGTGTTGTTTATTAATTAGTAGCCCCCAGAGTGGGTGGGTTACACGTTTCTTTGTCTGTATTTGTTGGCTGAGAACAACATATTATATTGTTGCTCTGTGGTTTCCAAAATGTTACAAAAATAAAAACAGAACTTGCCCTCACTGTTAATGATAGTTTTAATTAACAGACCTCACCAGGGTTCTATAGGTGCTGTGATCCTATGCCGCACCACTAGGCTAAGAAAGTCAGTGCAAAAAAACTAAATCCCCCGAAGAAGCTCGTACAAGAGCGAAACGCATAGGGCGGAGTTTGCGCTGTTCATATGCACTTTTGGGAGGGTGTCCGGTATTGGAGAGCTGCAGCTGAGATTTGGCACCATTTCCCCGTTTGGATTTCAGCACCTGCGCAAACGGCCGTAGAGCAGGGACAATGGAGGAGGAACGCTGCTGTTTGTTCTCCCATATGACCCTGGGTGGTCTGAATCCCAGAATTCTAGGATATCTACAAGAGTTGGTTACTAATAATAACCTCAACGCCTGATTTTGATGCGGAGAATGTGAGTGCAATATCTATATATCCCAGCTCATTTGCTATTATCCATACAGTATTGCACTATATTCCTTTGTTTATTCTTTTCATATGTGTTCTTGGAACTGTTTGCGCCGCATATCCTCTTACCATTGCATTATTATCAAGCAGCACAGATGGGGCAGATGGTAATGGGGCATTTACCTGCGAGCATAAAGAGAAGGATTGATATTGATGTTTTTTTCTGGGGACGTTACTATTTCTAACCTGCTATGGCTTAAAAACAATACAGGCCGCAGAAATCATTGATATTTCCGGTGCTTTGTCACTGCTGTGGGATTGGGTTGGAGTTGGATTAGGAATGATATTTTTCCCCTCCTCTACGACCCCCATAATGTTTCAATCCAGATTTCCCCCCGGGCTGTGAGGGAAAGGCTTTTGCATACTGGGCTGCGAATGGAATAACTGGAGTCGAGTATATGATATCAGGATTCTCCCTTAAGTCATTTGCTGCTATATGGGAAAAGACAAAGATCCCAAAAGTGGATTTTGATCAAATATTTACAAATCAGGAACTTTACAGATGTAGCAAACCTTACCGTTTGCATTGCCATGGCTACTCACAGTCACACAATGGTGCCAGTCGCGGCCCAGAAGGATTAACATGGCAGACACTCTCCCCAGCGCGTGCAGACGTTTGCTTTTTTGTCCACGGCGCTGGGACAGTAATTCTTGCTACATCTGTTAGAATAAATAAGGGACTTCCTTATAGTATTTTCTTCGAGTTTCTATGCCTACACCCTCTTAACCAAGCTAAGATAAACTCCCCTATCTACCATCATTTATCCCTGATCCACTAAAAAGAAGAAATATATGATATCATAGGAAAAGAAATGTAGGCCTAGAATGGGGTCTGGTAGGATATTTGGGAGGGAACGGCCACCAGTTCTATGTACACTGTAATAAAAAATGCCTATAAGCTACTCTACATGGCCCTAGTCCGACTACATACTCTACATATCCTTCCTCATCACATTTATGCTGGACGCAATATGGCCAGTGAGGACAATCTCTCATGTACCCTAAAGTCCAACATATTTGGAACACGGTCCTTACATATATACACACCCTAACTGGGATTACCTTAACTCAGGACCCCTTAACTCTGGTTTTGGTTAAAATTCTCCTGTTCTCACACAAAACTGTACACAAGCGTATATCACAAATATTGTTGAGCACCAGATGTGTGATTGCTAGGTTTTGGAAAAAACAAGATGCCCCAAGATTCGCTTACCTGTATGTTAAAACTCAGATTATCTTGTGATGGAAATGGAGAGATTAACGATGTCTACGTTTTATAGGACACTAGCTTATATACCCGGTGTTGCCCGGGGTTTTCATGTCCACGTGTACTGACCTAGTCGTGATGCAGGATGGAACTGCCAGGACTTGAAACCTGCACGGGTAAGTAATGGGTGTGTGTGTTGCTGCTGCTCCTGCTCCTCCTGCTCGTGCGGTTTTCCCCCCTCCTGCCCCCGGTCCCCGTGCTGGCTGCCTGCGCGGGGCGGAAGGTGGTAGCGGGGGGCATGTGGCTGGCTGGCGTGTTCCTTCCCCTCCTCCCCCCCCCTGGTCCCCGTGGCTAGCTGCCATGTTCCTTCTCCCCCCCCCCCCGGTCCCCTGTGTTCCTTCTTCCCCCCCCCCCCCGGTCCCCTGGTGCTCCCGCTGGCCGCGCGGGGCGGGAGGTGGTTGGGGGGGGTGTTCCTTCCCCCCCCGGTCCCTGTGACGTCACCCCGCCCCGCAGTCAGCCAATGGGAGAGCGCGAGGGCCGGCGGCCAATGAGAGCGCTTTATGCCACAAGCCCACAAACAAACAATTTTTGACTTTTATATATATAAAATATATATAGAAAATGGGAACCTTTATTGCATTAAAGCATTCTAGAAACAGACAATATCATGTTGACTTATACGAATACCATCTAGTTTTAATAATCTTCAAAGATGTAACTATGTAACAATGTATGTACACAGATTTCATAAATGTAATCATCTCTGTGACCACTGCTGTTTGTGAAAACACTGAATCTTGATTTTCACAACCCACAAATGATCCTTAAAATGAGATCCAGACAGAAAGCCCCCACAGGTAAATTCACTCAAACCTTAATGCAAATAGAGCATAAATATCTTCAGAGATCTATTGTCTCTATAGAATAGCCACACAAATAGAATGTACCTACATCAGTCCTACTGTATACCCAAGAGAATATAATTATGTACTGTATGGACCTTATACTCTTAAAACATCAGTGAAATACATAGTAAAACAACGGTGGGGAGATCATTGAAATGTGTCTGCACACTATTAAAGAGCTACAAATGAGTGGGTAAATCCACATATTATATACTTGCCGTGCTTTGAAGGAATACTTATACTCACAGACTAATTTCATTATGATTTTCTCTCTAGCAGTAAAGAGAAAATCATGTCATGTTTAATTTTTCCATGTGATATCTTGCATTTAGCTTGCAATATCCTCTGTTAAATTATATTACAATATGAAAATCAGAGATAATTGCATATTTTCTTTCTAGAGCTCGATCTATTTTTTTTTATATAGCATGCATAATTTGTTATGTATTAAAACCAGGACGTGCATGTGTGTTCTCCAAGGAAATAACTTTAGGGTCCAATGACGGAAGTCTGATGCTAGAAGTACAATCTACACCGTGTTCAGGAAAAAAGGGACCCTTTCATTTTTCATCATATCTAATATATTTCTCGCTCATGAAAATGTGCACAATTGTAGACTAAAACTATATAAGAAGCATAATGTAGACAATTAACTAATGTTAAATAAATTGATGTCACTGTATTATGTCAGATACACTGCGATAGGTTCATGTTCATTAAACGATAAATAGGAGTTTTTTCTTCATAGCTAGTAAATGTGTTAAACTGCTGTAATCTGAAACACTAACATTACCATAAAGTTTGAGCTCAAGTATGGTTTAAATTGTGTGTTAAAAATGTCGTCCTTCTGCTGAAACACGCGCCCGAACACACTAACGCCACTGTCTGATTGCATAATCGATAACGCGCTGATCCAGCTGCTCCCACTTCTGAATGATATGGGGTTTTACTAATTAGTTTTGTTCAGTCCTCCTAGCGACCGTCCTTTATCAGGAACCTTTTTATGTCAGCGTTTTGGACCATCATTCTTGCTCTGTCTCAAGCACTTTATAACGTGCTTATCTTCTTCGCTAAATACCATTATGTAACTATGCCCTTGATGAAGTTATCACACTGTCACCAATTCCAAAGAATATTTATTAGATTATCAAATAGTTCTTAAATGTAATGATCTACTGTGACAGACCTGTAATTGCTCACATTTTAATGAAAGTTTCGGGATTTTTCTACAAGGTATGCCGAAAAATAAAAGGGGGCCCGTTTTCTCTGAACACAGTGTATATTGTTGACATGATGCCATTTGTCTTAGTGAGCATATAACAATCTATTATTGAAGGGCTTTTTCTAAGTAAACATTAACACATGTAGCCTTTCCTTTAGCTACTCCCGTATAGATAAGTGGTTTTCAACCTTTCTTTTGGTTAAGGAACCCTAGAATTAGATTGTGAAATGCTGGGGAACCCCAACACTATCCCACCCCCCCCCCCCCCCCCACCATCCATCCTTCCGTCTCTCTCTGTTCCCCCCTCTCACACTCCTCCCTCTCTCTGTTCTCATTTTACGCTCCCTTCCTCTTCCCCCCTTATGCTCTCTCCCTCCCCCATTATGCTCCCTCTCCCCCTTATGCTTTCTTCCTCCCTCTCCCCCTTACGCTCTCTCCCTTATGTCACCCTTACGCTTTCTTCCTCACTCTCCCCTTTACGCTCTCTCCCCCTTTGCTCTCTCCTTCACTTTCTACCCCTTTCTCCCCTTACACTCCTTCTCATCTTCTCCCCTCACACTTTCCCCCTCTCTTCTCCCCGTACACTCTTCCCCTCTCTTCTCCCCTTACATTCTCCCCATCTCTCTTCTTCGCCTACTCTTCCCCTCATACACTCTCCCCCTTACACTCTCCACTTACAACACACACACACACACACACACACCTTTGGCCTTGCGGTGCTGCGCTGGTCTGCAGCCCCCTCTCCTGTCAGCTGGAAGTTGATCGTGACTTCTGGCACCAACAGGAGCAGGGAGAGGAAGGATAGCAGTGACCGGGCAGCTGCTGCTGAGCTAGGGAGCCGCTGGGTCCCTACTGCGTGTTGTGCCGACGCGCGGGGAGAGTAGTCCCAGCTCCCCCTTCCCCCCCTGGCGGCTGTGGAACCCCTGAGGGATGGAAACGACTGCTCTAGATTAATTAGAAATATTTTATATTGCCTGTATTAATTTATGACAATTTAAATTGATCTTTAACATGACTGATTTGGAGAATTATTGTAAAGTTCGTGAGCTCCTTTAGCAACAAAGGGATGAACCTTTTTCCAGACGATACGCAACAGACGAATAATTCATGAGTATATTTGCGTCTTATTCATCCCCACTGTTACATGTCATACAGTGGTTAAACAGCAGACAAGGATTCTGAGTAATGACATTCAGATAAGAATAGGGATCAATTCACTTTCTAACTTTCTATTCATTTAAAGCAGCAATACTACATGTTCCCTTTTTTTGTATTTTTTTTCTTACATTTTTAGATGTAAAGCATGTGATAGCAATGTGTAATTCTACAAATTCTTACCTAAGCAGGCAATCATTTGGTGCTCCTGTTATAAATCTGTAGAAATCCTAATTGTGTATCTAACATAATGGCCGCCTTCTGACTCTGCTGCACTCAGTGAAATGTTGCAGCTGATATATAACATTATATTACTAAGTGTAGCACATTATTGATACAGCTTCCAGAGTAATAGACAGTCTGCTGTTTGGAACACAGCAACATATCTCTTTGTGATACTTTGTTACCAAAGTGCAGAGCTCAAAACGATGTGTGAGAGCCTGTTGCAAAAGAGGAAGTGATATGACTGGCTAAAAGGTTGCTGTAGCAGCCAAAGGAAAATCAGTACATTAACAAAAAATAGGAGTTTTAAAAAATCCAGATAGTATTATCTAATATTACAGATTTTTGTTTTTTAAATATAGGATTTTTCAAGTTTTTCTGTTTAAAAGATGGGATGTTTTCATAGAGTTTTCACCTGTTTTATTACATCAAAGTTTGGGATTATAAACTACAGAATAAGAAAACAAAATCAAAGAGCACACATCCATTTCAGATTGGGTACTGTTTCTGCATGGTTAAACTGAACTAAGATGTAATGTAATTTTTTTTTTATAATGCGTCAAAATGATGGTGTTAAAAAGTAATATAAACCTTCATGAAAAGTGTGTCGTATGTTAGAAGACTTCATACATACAGTATGGCGTGTAATTTGAATGAAATATTTTGAATGGATCCTTTATGTTGAATACCTTATTGATACGATTTAAAGAAAAACAGAATTGTGTGTAATATTTTCCATTTGTAACAAGTGGTAGTAAATATCAATTACTAGTGTAATATTATTTATAATAGCCATGCTGTGAAAATAATAAATTTTGTTAACCAAATATAATGACACATCCATGCTGTATGAAATACATTTTTGGTTTTATACATAGCAACTTATTTCTGCACCCTAACCACTATTAAATCTTTTTAGGGTTTAGTCCAAGTTGAACTTGGAGGCTGATTTTGACTCACTTTCTCCTTTTTTTTGGTGTGCAGAATATCCTTTTTTAGTACATACCATTTACATCTGTCCATTTCTTTGCTGCAATTTTTTTTTTTTTTTTAAACGCTGCTGATGCAGAATAAGACATTTCAGGTTATCACATAGGCACACACAAGTGCAATTAAAAATAAGATTCCCCTGCGCCAATGTTGTGCCAATAAAGCCGTTTGAGATCCTTATTTCATAGGCCCCAGTAAGCTTATGGGCACATCTGCCCGAGCATTTATTGTATCGCAGAAGAAAAATAAAGAGGATGAGCTTAGACTAACAATATTTTTTCACAAGGAGGGAACACACATTTTTTTTTTAAATATATAGCTTTCATTTATTCATTAACAGACAACTTTTCATTCAAATACATTAATATTAAAATATGTTCAAAAGGGAACCTTTATAAAGTACGGCGTTACTGCTAGAACAAGGGGTTCCAAGAAAACCACAGATGGAGAGATGGGTCAAAACGCTCTGGTTGGTTCATCCACAATGGTCCACTTGATATTGTTATTTATGTTTTTGGCTATATATGTATTTATGTTTTGGCAGAGGACTTGTAATGGTGTTTAGGACAATTTCTGTTAAATGCAGGGTAGCGTGAAACAGAAAAGGTATATAATAGCAAGGAGATACACCACAAGTCTATTTAAAAAGGTGATCAAAATGTGGCCACTAAGAAAATGCTGAACATAAATGATTAAAGCTCCATTGTTTGTTTGTTTGTTTTTTCATGGATCTTTTATTCAAACATCCCATGTAGCATCAAAGTAAAATGTTGGGTATTCTTTCTTGGGAAAATTGTGGTTTGTAGTTACAACAGGTTCATGGCACAAGGGAATACATAATACACATTGTTTGTGCCATCACAGCAAGAGATTGTACTGGGAGTGTTATGGTGGATGAACTTCTCCTTGAGCCTCACATATACAATGCTAGGCAGCTTTCTATTATTTGGACAAGAGAAGTCACTGTTTCTTCAAGGTTGCTTAAGGACTGTAGGGAATGGTGCCACCAGTAAAACTTACAATAAAGAAGTCAGAAAGCGTGGGGATCAAAATCTGAGAAAGACCAATGGACAAAGAGTATCGAAAAGTACAGTATATGGGTAAGAAGTAAACATTGGAGATTTGCCATCAACAGCACCTAATAGCAATAGTGAAATATAAAGACCAAAACATACAGGCAGAGAAAACATGTATGAGACAAGAAAAGAGAAAGATAACTGAAAATTATAGAGAAATAAAGAACGTGGGGGGGGGGGGTAATGCAAGGAAGAGATGAACTAGCATAAGAAACACAGAGCCAAACTGCAAGGAGTGTCACAATATCATAATCACAAAATATTCTATTAAAGTATCAAAAAAGATAAAATTTGGTCCAATGAATTCTGTACACAAAACGGCAACAAGCTCACAAAATTGATACCTCCAGTTCCTGTCTTCCCACTGCTTAAACAATTTATTTATGAACCATACTAGTTCATTACTTTTTATTGCCTCCGGTTGGCAACTTACTCAGTGAAGCAATCAGTGACCTGCAAGCCACGTCCTGCTCCAAGCTCCTTCAGGTCAAAGACCCTTTGTGTCCCACTGGAAACAGCTGCAGAAGGTTAGTAATACTCACAAGAATCCATGTTTACTGACTAACAGGGTTTTCAATTATAGCGAATGAGTGTTTACAGTAGAGAAAAATCTGATTATAATGTTCAGTGTTTAATATAAACATCTATGTTAAAAGTACATATCTGAACATCATTTGGTCAAGTTCTTTTGTCTCATAAATGTAGATTTTTTTTGTAATTCCGTGGTGCATTACACAGACCCATTAATTAATATATCGTATGTAAAGTTTACACTCGTAATAAAGAAACAAAAACAATAAGATAAATAAACAGTAATAACTAAATACTAATTGGGTACATGTATAAAGACCCCGAGAATTAAAGAGGAATTACATGTAATATTACAGTGGTCCTTCATCCATTTATGTAACTTACCTCCATCAGATGTAAGCGACGTGGAAAAAATACAAGAGACACAGCATCGCTCTATTTATTACAATTCTATCATGTTAACAACAATCTGATATGTTAGCTACTGTATGTAAATTAGTGCTTGCTACATCAATATAATGTCTGTGTCACTCACTAGCCTTGATAAATGACTACAAACACCTTTACATTTATGTATTTATGGTACAGTAGGTCTTAAATAATGTACTTAGGTCTCATAAAGAGCATCTATTACTGCTCTTAGGTGTCTTTGTTTATGCTCTTTATGTCTTATTGCAGTCATTAGATTTTTTTGCATATTGTGATAACTTCTTGGACCCATGTACAATTTGTAGACACAGTAGATGGTGTTCGACGTGAAGTTACTAGATCACAGAGGTTCCTTCCTAAAATGAAGCCATGGCACAGTGTTTTTATTTTTTTATTATTACCTACAAACACTTTACCCATCCATTTAGACTTGAAGGAACCCACTTTGCCCCTGTGTAACATAATAACTTTTTCTGGTTCACTTCACTCTCTCGATTGTCTACTGATGAGCTAGGCTGAATACTAATTTTCTTGGCTGAGAACAAGAACTCGGAATGTGGATTGTGACATCTCTTAGCCCTTGTAACAAGTCCATACTCAGTGGGAGCCCATCTAGTCTTCCGGTATAGTTTCCCTAGGCTCAAACACATTGTGCTTGGCTTTTCCTAACAGTCATATTCTCCATCAACTGTAAAAGAAAAATGTTCAATTGATTGTCACAATCGGTTCCTGCCAAAGCAAAGACACTCTACTCCTAATACCCCCCATTCCTAATCCATATTTATTATTGTGACACCCCCAACAATGGTACCATTAATGGCTTTAGAAAGAGGCATAATCCTTTCTCTATTACTTCAACTCCTAATTGTATTCACCATTCAGGTTGATGAATTGTTAATTAGCACTGTTCATTAGTTTAAAGAAGTGAGAGAGGATGGGAAATACAAAGTGAGACCTCGTGTAAGAATAATGATTGACTTGTCCTTGGATTGAAATATTTTTCAATTAGCTTCAGTTAATTTTCAGGCTGGCAATATGAAATCTTCACTGTTATTTCTAACTTTTTGGGTAGGATTTGATCAATTGCCATGAAAATCCCATGCAATCTGGGAGTACGTAATCAGTAATCCCTCTGTACAAATATTTCTAGCATTTGCTTAACTCTATTTGTTATGTATACTATTCAGAGAGAACAAAGTGAACTTTTTAATTCACCAATAAACCATAAGGCAAAGAGTCAACCCCCTGATTGGTCACACCTGACATTATGATAACTAAAAGTCAAGCAACTAGAATAAAATGTTCCAGTTTAAACGATGATCCTCAGTTGTAAAAATACATAAAGGAGTAAGAGTGTTACATTTAAAGGTACTGAATCCTTTATGCTTCATGACTACTAAGGTAAAGTCATTTTATTCTCAATTTCAAGTATCTTCTGTTTTCTTACTAAACCAGCTCAGATATTTAGAAAAAGGATACTGCCTCTTGGCCAAGTCTTATATAAATATTTTAATCATTTACAAATAACCACAAAACAGGAGGTTTTCTCAAAGCTATTCCACAGCTACAGCTTTGAACAAGTATATACACACGGCAGCACAGGTAACAATGCTTGTTTACACAAGTACCTCCCTGTACCAACATGCACGCCCACTCATTCACACACAGGAAGTTACATCATGAGGTCCTCATTCCAAGGGCAGCATCCACTTCCTCCTCTGGCTGTAGAGTGTGCCATTGAGCGATAGGTCTTCTGGGATTAGCCAGCATGTCAGACCAGTGGCGAAGCTCAGTCCCTGTAGCATTGCAGCCCACAAAGACCTTGCCAATAGCTTCGTTCTTGCCCAGTTTGTCATAATCAAGTACTGTAAGAACCACTTGCACTTTCTGTAGATAGAAATCCAAACATCAGAATGAGAAAGGATAACAAAAACAAAATAGATATTTGGTGGAGAAGTATTTTTCAAAAAATCTAACTACGATACCTTAATACTAATGTTCAATATCACAGTGATTTATAGCTAAGAACCACATCTTGCATACAAGATACTAACGTACATTCTATGTGCTGCAAGAAATGCATCTTATACTATATTAGTGAAAGCACTGTATGCCTGCCTGCATGCATGCCTGCCTGCCTGGATGTCCGGTGTCCCTAGGGGCAATCTCATTGGTCCCTTGGCCCGCCCGCCCCCGCACACCTCTCATTGGCCTCACACACACACACCACCCCCTTGGCCCGCCCCCCACACCTCTCATTGGCCTCACACACACACACCACCCCCTTGGCCCGCCCCCCACACCTCTCATTGGCCTGAGGCGGAGTGACGGGCCAAAGGCACACACACACACACACACACACACACACACACACACACACACACACACACCTCTCCCCCTCCCCGCTCCAAATCACCTCTCCCCCCTCCAAATCACCTCTCCCCCTCCCCGCTCCAAATCACCTCTCCCCCCTCCAAATCACCTCTCCCCCCTCCCCGCTCCAAATCACCTCTCCCCCCTCCCCGCTCCAAATTATCTCTCCCCCCTCCCCGCTCCAAATCACCTCTCCCCCCTCCCCAGCGGCATCACCTCTCCCCCTCCCCGCTCCAAATCACCTCTCCCCCTCCCCGCTCCAAATCACCTCTCCCCCCTCCCCGCTCCAAATCACCTCTCCCCCTCCCCGCTCCAAATCACCTCTCCCCCCTCCCCGCTCCAAATCACCTCTCCCCCCTCCCCGCTCCAAATCACCTCTCCCCCCTCCCCGCTCCAAATCACCTCTCCCCCCTCCCCGCTCCAAATCACCTCTCCCCCTCCCCGCTCCAAATCACCTCTCCCCCCTCCCCGCTCCAAATCACCTCTCCCCCTCCCCGCTCCAAATCACCTCTCCCCCTCCCCAGCGGCATCACCTCTCCCCCTCCCCGCTCCAAATCACCTCTCCCCCTCCCCGCTCCAAATCACCTCTCCCCCTCCCCAGCGGCATCACCTCTCCCCCTCCCCGCTCCAAATCACCTCTCCCCCCTCTCTGCTCCAAATCACCTCTCCCCCTCCCCGGCGGCATCACCTCTCCCCCTCCCCAGCGGCATCACCTCTCCCCCTCCCCGCTCCAAATCACCTCTCCCCGCTCCAAATCACCTCTCCCCGCTCCAAATCACCTCTCCCCGCTCCAAATCACCTCTCCCGTACCCCCGGCGGGGGAACAGGCAGCTGCCACGCGGCGCGTAAGATGGCGGACCCCCTTCCTCCCTCGCGGCGCCGAGTCAGACGGTGGCAGCGCCCGGAAGTACAGGTAGGTGTCGCTCCCTCACCTCCGGCGCCAAACGGAACTGAGAAAGGGCGCATCAACAGAGACGTGTGTGTGTGTGTGTGTGTGTGTGTGTGTGTGTCACTGTCCACTGCCCCCCCTCCTGTCCACTGCCCCCCCTCCTGTCCACTGCCCCCCCTCCTGTCCACTGCCCCCCCCCTCCTGTTCACTGCCCCCCCTCCTGTTCACTGCCCCCCCTCCTGTCCACCTCCCCCCCCTCTCCTGTCCACTGCCCCCCCTCCTGTCCACTGCCCCCCTTCCTGTCCACTGCCCCCTCCTGTCCACCCCCCCCCCTCCCCCTCTCCTGTCTACTGCCCCCCCTCCTGTCCACTGTCCGTCCCTCCTGTCCACTGTCCGTCCCTCCTGTCCACTGTCCCCCCCTCCTGTCTACTGTCCGTCCCCCCCTCCTGCCCCCCCTCCTGTCCCCCCCCTCCTGTCCACTGTCCGTCCCTCCTGTCCACTGTCCCCCCATCCTGTCCACTGTCCCCCCATCCTGTCCACTGTCCGTCCCCCACCTCCTGTCCACTGTCCATCCCCACACCCTCCTGTCCACTGTCCGTCCCCACACCCTCCTGTCCACTGTTCGTCCCTCCCCTCTGGGGAACACGGAGAAAGAGGGAGAGAGAAGGGAGCGGGAAATTTTACTCACGGGCAACGCCAGGTCTCTCTCCCCCTCGCCGCTACAACTCACCTCTCTCCCTCTCCGCCGCCGCTCCAACTGGAACAGATGGCGGCGCCCGGAAGGACCCCCTTCCTCCCTCGCGGCGCCCAGTGAGAAGATGGCGGCGCCCGGAACTACAGGTAGGTGTCGCGTGTGTCGCTCCCCCACTTCCCCCCCCCTACTTCTCCCCCCCCCCTACTTCTCCCCCCCCCCACTTCTCCCCACCCCCACTTCTCCCCACCTCTCGATCCCTCACCCCCCCTCCTCCCCACCTACCTCCCAGAGCACGCTCTCTACGGCTCAACATCCCCGAGGAGCAGGAGGAGGGCGGCAGGGACTTAATGCTGCTAGGTGAGGAAATGCAAGGGGAGGAATCCATGCCTTTGACGCCCCCCCCCTGCCTTTGATGCCCCCCCCCTGCCTTTGATGCCCCCCCCTGCCTTTGACGCCCCCCCCCTGCCTTTGACGCCCCCCCCCTGCCTTTGACGCCCCCCCCCTGCCTTTGACGCCCCCCCCCTGCCTTTGACGCCCCCCCCCCTGCCTTTGACGCCCCCCCCCCTGCCTTTGACGCCTCCCCCCCCCCTGCCTTTGACGCCTCCCCGCCTTTGACGCCTCCCCTCCCCTGACTCCCCTCCCTGGTGCTCCCCTCCCCGGCGCTCCCCTCCCCGGCGCTCCACTCACATCACCTCCCACACACTGACTGACACACACAACTTACTGACACACTGACGCGCGCACACACACTGATGACACACACACACTGACTGACACACACACACTGACTGACACACACACTGACTGACACACTGACACTGACTCACACACACACTAACTGACGCACACACACACACACACTGACTGACACACACACTGACTGACACACACACCGACTGACACACACACCGACTGACACACACACCGACTGACACACACACCGACTGACACACACACCGACTGACACACACACCGACTGACACACACACCGACTGACACACACACCGACTGACACACACACCGACTGACACACACACCGACTGACACACACACCGACTGACACACACACACTGACTGCCGCACGCGCACACACACCCCCACACACACACACTGACTGCCGCACGCGCACACACACTGACTGACTGCCGCACGCACACACTGACTGACGCGCACACAAACCCTGACTGACGCACACCCGCACGCACACACTGACTGAGGAACACACTGACTGTGTGTGCGTCAGTCAGTCTGTGTGTGTTTGTGTTTCTGCCTCAGACTCACTGACGCGCGCGCAAACACACAGTGACTGACGCACACACGCTACATGAAGCTGTAAAGGAGGGAGGGAGGGGGGGGACTGGATTGATGTGAATGGGGGACAAACAGAGAGAGGGGGGAGGAGAGAGAGAGGAACGGGAACATTACATCCCGGGCAACGCCGGGTCTCTCAGCTAGTTACATATATTTAATTTGGACAGGTGTATGAAATAATAAATAGTTTAGGAGGACAAAGGTATGCTTTTTAGGGCTTAGTGTAACCCTGCTCAACGTCCTCGAGGGCAATGGTAGATGATTAATGAAGTCCCAAACTAGAAGGGGGCGGTGCTCGCAGGGAACAAAATATTGTGTATTTACTAGAGAAGAAAGAATCCCCTTGTGCGGCACTAAGGCCGAGGTCAGGGGGCATGCTGCGTGCTGCCGTACTGCCGTGCTGCCGTGCGCGCCTCCACCGCACGCTACTGCAGCCCAGCGATCTGTGTTCAGGCTGCTGGAGTCGGGTTGCGGTGTTTGGGGGCGTGGTTGGGGCGTGGTGGGGGGCGTGGTGGGGGGGGGCATGGTGGGGGGCGTGGCCAACGTGTAACGGAGTTGGTTCACTGAACCAGCTCGCGTGATGCGACTTTCACTCCCAAAATCCGGATGTAGCGGCAAAATGTAGCAGCGACAACGCTGTACTTTGCCGCCACAAGAAATTGCAACCTGACATGGTTCATTGAAAACCATGTCATTGTTCCGATCGTGCGTGCGCACGTAAGCGTGTGCACGTCGTGAAGTAAGCACCCTGAACTCGGCCTTAGAAACACCCTCAATTTGTATAAAATAAACTTTCATTGAGGAAGTCAACCTGGTGAAACATACGTCGGGTACATCTGACGTCACTTCCGGGTGACGTCAGCTCATCAGAGAGGCGCGAGCGTGTGGAGGTCAGAGTGCTTCGGAGACTGCAGCCGTGGGCAGTAAAACTGCTCTGACACAGTACAGGCAATACAGGCAGTCGCTTTACAACGAATGGCTTATCCAACGCTATGCAATGCATACCTATGTTCCTTTTTACAACGCCAAAATGGCTTATCCAACGCTCGACACTTTGCAAAGTTGTTTATGTTTATATAACATATATATATTATACTATATCTTACAATATATTTCAGAAAGCGTCATATGTGTCCGTGTCTGTATGTGTCTCCCTGTGTCCCTCCCTGTGTCCCTAGCGGCAATCCCATTGGACCTTGGGCCAGGCCAATGAGATTGCTCCCTTGGCCCGCCCGCCCCCGCACACCTCTCATTGGCCTGAGGCGGAGTGACGGGCCAAAGGAGAGATGGAGACACACACACACACACACCTACCCCTCTTCCCCCCCCACGCTCTCTGCGGCTCTCCCCTCACATAGGCCGCTCCCCCAGCTGACCATCCCCGAGAGCGCTCCCCACGGCTCTCACCACCCATAGGCCACTCCCTCACCCGGCGCTCTCCCTCACACGGCGCTCTACCTCACCCCCCACCCGCTCACCCCCTCCTCCCCCCGCTCTCCCCCGCCCGCTCACCCCCCTCTCCCCCCCCTCCCCCCCCCGCTCTCCCCCTGCTCACCCCCCCCCGTTTACCCCCCGCCCCGCTTAAACCCACACAGAGCACGCTCTCTGCGGCTCTCCCCTCACACAGGCCGCTCCCCGTCCCAGAGGCCGCTCCTCCGGCTGTCTCCGCCTCTCCCCGCGAAAGGCACAGCACCTCCTCACCGGAGCGTCTCAGCCTCTCCGCTGAGGAGCCCGAGGTGGAGGAGGAGGGCGGCCGGTACCCGGAGGAACAGAAGCGCGGCCGTGTGCAAGGTGAGGAAACGCAGGGGAATTACCGCGTCCCTGACTCCCCCTGCCCTTTGCCCCCCCCACCCTTCGCCCCCCCGCCCCTCCCTGCCCTTTACCCCCCCCTGCCCTTTTCCCTCCCCACCCTTCTACGCCCCTTGGCCCCCCCCCCGCCCTTCAACGCCCCTCCCCCCCCGCCCTTCCACTCCATGCCCCCTGCCCTTCCACGCCCGGGCAACGCCGGGTATATCAGCTAGTTATACTATATAATATATTATATTTTTATAATATATTATTTATTATGTTATATTATATATATAATACAGTATATACACTATATAATTTATGTGTGTGCTGCATATCTTAATGTCTGCGTAAAATATTTTGTGTATTTTAGCATTAAAAATGCCTTCAGGAACGGAACCTTTCATTTAAACAGTGTTCCTATGGGAAAACGTGTTTCGCTTTACAACGTTTCACTATCCAACGCCATTTTGAGTAACACATTGTGTCGGATAACCGAGGACTGCCTGTACTATAATACTGTTGCGATTTTCGATAATATTTAATAGAATACTAAGTAACAAGTCTTATTATTGATGTCTCATCAGTTATTTACCATAGTATACACTTTGTGCTTTTCATCTAAGTGCTACTTAGAGTATTATACAACTAAACAATAAATAAACATCTGTTTAGTGGTCAGAGGTCCCAACACTAGGGACCTACTCACTATTTTGGGTTACCAACTGCAACAAGAGGTACCAAGCTTCAGTATCTTAAGCTTCTTGCTCTATACAGCTTCAGTATATTTTACCACCTTGTTACCAAACAGTGACAAGATATATAGCAGCTAGATTTTGTTCTATATATTATAACTCCAATAATAGGTATTTCCTGTGCTAATTACTAGCCCCCCCCCCTCCTTTTGAGTAAAGAAGTAGTATGGTGTAACAGCAAACTAAAGGAAACTACTGTATGGGAGATGCTTTGAAAATAGAAGCTGCATCCTAATTAGTTCAATAGAAGAGAGTGATATAAGAAAAATTCATAGGCAGGCAGGTGTAACACAAACACATTTTTAAATAAAGTGAAAGGGACTAGCCAACACATTGTTAGCTGTTGCACCATAGATCTGGTATAACTCTGTTATATAAATAGTGTTATAATAAGTGATGCATGAGTTTAACACCTGCAGAGCTCCCTTCCCCTTTACACATTACTATTCCTATTCTAAGACCCTGTCTTGGGGTGTGAGATCTGTTATCACAAGATCATATTCTGTTAACGTCAGCACTGCTCACCTGGATTTGTTCAAAAGGAACTTCGAAGCTAAATGACTCATTGTAGTAGGGATTTAGGGTGTTTTTCTTGATGGTTGTCTTCTTCTTTTTAAGTCGCTTGCCATTTTGCATCAGATGAATCTTCACGTAGGGGTCTGTTAAGAGAATCAGATGGAAGCCGGCAAAGATATGTGAGGAAGATGCACATTAAATAAGAAACAACTCAGAAGGGTGTACTTACTAAATTCTGGAAGTGTTAACTCTCATTCGCTACAAAGAGGGTTAATAAACCATTCACAAATTCAGAGCATTGTGAGTATCCCAAAAGGGGAACAAGAACATTGCATGTTAATGTAAAAGCAAAAAAGTAGTATGGAAAAAGAGTGCCCAAGTGTCCATGGTAGCCATAGTGAAGCGTAGGTGGAAGGGAGCATGACAGTGCTAGGTGTGGAGTGGATCAGCAGGGGTTAAGGATGTGCTGCTGGAAGTGCATGGAACAGCGGGGTTGGCTGAGAAGGGAAGGGGGAGGAGAGTGGGTGAGGAAGATGGTCACTGGGCTAGTAGAATTCCTGGCAGTTGGATGGGAACAGTGTGCAGAGAACATCCCACTCATCCTCCCTTGTTTATGAAGTTTGAAAGATACAAAAAAAAAATACAGATAATATGCTAAGGCAGAATGGGGTTTGTCACCGCTGGGCAGGGGTCCTTGCCAATAGAGAGAGAGAGAGAGAGAGAGAGAGAGAGGAGAAAGAGAGAGAGCTTGAGAAAAGACCTTGTGGTCTGAAACGTACATCGCTCTGGAGTTTTGGTGATTGCCTGATGATTTAAACTCAGTGTTTAGCAATATTATAATGTTAATACATTACTTTGGCCTTTTTATGGATGGGAGTGTAAAGAGACAAAGGGGTAGTATAATAAACGATGCACAAGTCAAGAGGTTCTTAATGCTAGATTTTTTTTAGGAAGTAAACTGAACCTGTGCATATCTGGCACTCATTTCATTGCATTGATATGAGGAGGCGTGACATTGTGGGACTATTGTTATCAATCATCATTTGTAAGCACTGCTTAGTCTGACTTCAAGTATACGTGGGTAAGAAGCACAGGTAGAGTACAGTATAAGGGGCATTGGTTTTTAACAATTTAAATAACTCACCAGAAAGTCCTCCAACATCCATCTTTTTCAGGTTCTTGGCCTCCAGCACAATGACGGTGAGCTTTCCTGCTGTGGGCACATATCGGAGCGAGAAGCAGATGTCTCCTAGCTGCTCTTGCTGGGGAGACATGGTGGAAAACATAATGGTATATGATTGATCACTGGATTTGTGGACGTAACAGCTGAGTTCTGATGGGTTGGGATAATTCTGAGATGGGCCTCATTAGAGATGGTCATTGAAGTTGAAAACTTTTTCACATAATGTAGATGTTGGTCTCCTGCTCCGGACAAAAATAATAGATCGGATAGATATATAAATGGTAATTAAAATAAGTGTATGTTTACAGAGTATTTTTTAATGCCTAGCGAGAACAAGGAATCATTAAAGAAAATGCATGAATGAGTTTTTAATAAATGTCCATTTGATGTCTTTTCATAAAACATCATATCACCAACAGGGCCTTAGTCCTGCATGTCATAGGTAAAAAATGAAAGCCAGAAAGGAGCCTCCCTCTGTGGTTTGTTTGTTAGAGTCTCCTGGCTGTTAAATTATAAAAGTGATGCACAAAAGCAAAATTTTATTTGTCAATTGCCAAGGCTCTCAATTACATTTTTTTCTTGGATAAATCTGCGACTTTATTTTGCTCCGCTTTTTGCACTAGTTTTGCAGCCAGTAGTACAGGAAGGAATTTCAGCAGTGACAGCTGTGTTCCTTTGAACCTCTGGAGAACAAGGTACAGTAGGTAAGCCACTTACAAAGCTGCTTTTATCTGCCCTATTACAAAATGGAGAAGCAATGCCCAGGAGCTGGGAAAGACTGTACTGCATGCATTTCCCCGGGAGAGCTGCAAATGACACCACCTCTTTACCTGCTGCTCAGGCAAATGGCTTCTCACAGACTTCAAGACTTTCGCCAATTATGCCAATTTTTACAATTTTGCTATAATTTAGCAAAATGTCAGTAAATGTCAGAATGTAAAGGACCACGTAACCTTGCACATTCACTTTTAATGCTACCATGATTTGCAAAAGTTTGTCTGATTCAAGAACGTGAGCGAAAAATTCACACATCTCGACTTATTTCCCATGGGATTCAAAAGGCAGAATATTATCTCCCTCACTCTAACACGTGACGTTCGATGTATTCAACTTCTTGGAAATGCTCCATTACAACATAGCAAAGACAGAAGGACCATGATAAGTAATGGAAACCGCTATCGATATAAACCCCTGGTTAAACAACGAGAACCCATTTACTGGTACTACATGAGCCCAGAGTTAAGTAAATTTATATTTTCCATGTAAAATAAAAGAAAACCCTTGCTCAAATTTAGATTCTACTTTAAAGCAGCAATACTACTTTACAAAAAATAATTTTTCTTTTTTTTTCTTCTTTTTATGTGTAAAGCAAATGACAATGTATAATTCTACATTCTTACCTAAGCTGGCCAATCATTTGGTGCTCCTGTTATAAATGTGTCAATATCCTGATTCTGTGCCTAACATAATAGCTGCTTCAGTCAGTGTAACTCAGCAGCTACAATGTGTCCTATGTTACTAAGATAACTATCTATTGTTACAGTTTGCAGCTCAAACAGCTAGGAACATTTGCAACAAATTATTCCAAATAGGAAAGTGTTGCAAAGATCTTGTACTGCTTGGGAGGTGGGCTAAGCCTGCTATAGAAATAAAAGGATGCTTTAAAACTCATTTTAAAAAAAGGCATTAAGCGTTGAATAAAAACAAAAAACAACTACTTTAAGAGATTTTTTTTAAACCTGTCCAATCAATTTGACGTGATTTGTGAGCACGCGCCCCAGTGACTTTTTAGGAAGATGTAGGTTATCTAAAAAGTCAGCAAATCAATGTACTGTGTAGAGCAGGGGTGTCGAACTCAGCCCTCAAGGGCCACCAATAGGTCATGGATATTCTTGCTTGTGCAGCCACTGCTTGAGCCACCTGTGCTGAAGCAGGAATATCCATAAAACCTGACCTGTTGGTGGCTCCTGAGAACGGAGTGTAGAGCCAATAACTTGTTTGTAAAGTTGTAAAACGATCTGTCTGGTGGTTGTAAGCATTGTGAGGGAAACTGCTGATGCAAGCTAGGTTTCTTTATCCCTAAAGGAATACATATGTTTTTTTGTGAAGCTTATAAGGAACTCAAATAGATTAACCCCTAACACACCTGTGTAACAAATAATACGTTTAACATTCATACGTTGTAACTATACTTATATTAGTCAATCAAAATGTGTCCGATTTAGCATGATAAAAAAAAAACAATAAATTTCATTGTTATACAAATAAGTAATGTGTTGTTTATTTGCCATATACCGGGATTTGATAGTGGCGTATACATATAGGCGTATACACATACGGATAAGCTGTGGGGGGACTCCACAGTTCTCTCCTCAGAGAGAGTAAAAAAAAATGACAATGCTTTTAACAGATGTACTTAATAAATTGCACAGATAAATATATACTCAACTAAGACAGGAGAGAATCACACAAAAGAAAATCACACTGTTTTCACAGGGGATATTTATCCTTAATAAATATGGTGCAATTGGATTGTCCCAGTCTAGCAGCTGGGAGACTGATAAATGACTCCCTGGGTGCCAATTTAGGCCCATTGCATCACGTTGATGTAATCCACAAATATTATTAGCATATGACTATTATTAATATGAACTTAAATACTGTAGAATGTAGGTGTTCTTTTAATACTCTATGCCAATATTCTAAAAAGGCCACAAAAAGCAGCGTATGAAAGTGAAGTCCTTGCAAGAGCTTTTTGGAAAAATAAAAAATTGAAATTTATGTTACCACTCTTTATTAAAAATCATAAAATACACACTTCATTGTATGATCCTCGTCTTTATTCATTTTATAAGAGAAATGTGCTGCGATTTTAAATGAAGTCCAATGTAATACAACATGTAAAAAAAAAGAACAATTGTAGAAAGCACCATACCATAGCAAATGCTACATCAATGGGATTTTTTAGTCCTATTCTCTCCTAGACCTTCTAAAATCTGTTTTCCGCACTACTCAGTCCACTGAAACATTCCTAACCAAAGTAGCTAATGACCGTCATGCTGCCAAATACCAAGGTCATTACATCATGCTTAGATTACTTCATTTCTCTGCTGCTTTTTATACTGTGGCCCACCGTCGTTGCTTTCACATTCTCCATAATCTTGGTATCCGTAATAAAGCTCTATCCTGAATTTCCTCTCACCTCTCCCATCGTACTTTCAGTGTCTCTGAAACTTAACATGTTGATGGAGCACCTTATATTATCTTCTGGACTAAACCTATTGCGTCCACTGCTGTCAGTAGCACTATCATGCATCCAGTATCACGAGCACGTTGCCTACGTGGCACTTTTGACCCCTTCCTCATATTCTTCTCTAGCATTCATGTTGTCACTTAAATCTGTTGATATTTCCTCTGTAAATTGCTAAAACATGTACTTTCCTCTGCCACTGTACTGCTAAAATTCTAATGCATGCTGCCCTCATTCTCCCCGTCTTGACTATTCTAATATCTTTCTTCCCTACAATCTATCCTAAATACTGCTGCTAAAATCACACTCTTTCCTAAACCTGTCTCTGCTTTTCTCATGCTGAAATCCCTCGTCTGGCTTAACACTAAGTCCCATATTACTTACAAAAAAATGTCCTCTCTTTCAAGACTATATACTCCATTGCCCCTCCTTACATCTCAGCCCCAATTTCTCTTCATATTCCTGCTTGCCACTTGCGTTGTGCCCAAGGAGGTCTTCTGTCTACCCCTTAATGTATCTAAAACCCTCTCCCATCTGAAATCTTTGTCACTTACTGCCCCACTCTGGAGTGACCTTCCCTGCAGTACCTGCCAATGACCTTCTCTCTCCACCTTCAAGGTCTGTCTCAAAACTCACCTCTTTAACAATGTATTTTAGAAGCTCCAGAGTACTTGTCCCTTGCCTACGCACTTACATAAAACTATCAATTTTTTGTAAGGTCTCCCAATATAACAATTAGATTGTAAGCTCTTCGCTCCTTTTCCTAAGGTTTACTTTTCTGTTTGAAGGAGCAATTCATGCACATTTTTTATTTACTATTTTGTTTCACATAGAATTGATGCAGAAGGTCTCCAGAGCAGAACCCCGTTAATTTCAGCTCCGGGGACCTCCTACTTCCTGAGATACAGACTTCCAAAGGGGGCGCCGGTATCTCTGCAAAGTTTAAAGCTCCTGCATCACGTGGGCCAATAGGAAGCCGTACTTGATGATGTCACGGCTTCCTATTGGCCCGCAGGGTGCGGGAGCTCTGAAACTCCGCCATGATGTGATCCCTGCTAGCTGAGCGGAGCGGCTGCCGACACCCCCTACGGAGGTAAGTATCTCTGGAAGCATGAGGTCCCCGGAGCTGAAATTAATGGGGTTCAGCTCCTGAATACCCCTGCATCAATTCTATGTTAAAAAAAAATTGTATGCTTGAATTGCCGCTTTAAAGTGCTTATTCCCAGCATGCAGTGTCAGATTTCCTATTAGGCCCGAGCCTAAGGTCAGATTTCCTATTAGGCCAAGCCTTAATTTGGGGCGGTAAAAATGTCCGCCCCCATCTACATTTGCCGCGCTCTCGCCCTATCGGACCTAATGGGAGGGGACTATCCTTCAAAATTGAGCGTCAAAGAACGCCGCGGATGTCAGAAGATGTCATGGCAACCATGACGCCGCACCGTCAAATGACGTCATGCCGTGATAACGCGATGCTGTACGACGTCACATTGTTGATGTCTGCGGCGTAATTTGACGCTGGATTCTGAAAGGGAAGCAGGGCGGCAGACACGGGTGGCAGACACGGGCAAGTGCCTAAGGGCAGCGGATTTGGAAATCCGCCGCTGCCAGCATGTATTACATCTCATGTTATTGTGCGGTGAAGAGCTACAGACATGGATGGCGCTATAGAAAAGAAGATATACATATATGCATACAAGTGGATTGGGAGAACCGCCCCTTTAACAGTTCTACAATTAGGCTCCCCAGGAATACAAGCCAGAGACCTCTGAAAATCAGCTTCCACTGAGTAATTGGTGATTAAAAAGGAATTTACTCATAACACAGCAATTGGATAGGAGAAACGTAATGTCACAGCGGGCAAATAATACAGATGCCACAATCCGCAGGGAGCTAATTAATTTAAAGGTAAAAAAAAAGGCATAATTACAGACTGGGGCTCTTTTAAATGAAAACAAAAAAAGCGTGCAGCGGCATGCACTGAGACTTATTTATATCACCGTGGCAAGACGGAGGTGGCATGGTGTCTCAAGTGTTTATAGATGTCATCTCCTTATCTCCACCCAACACTGCTGGTGACCAGAGAAAGAAAAAGATGGCTGAGAGCAGCTTCACTGCAGCTAATGCAGGGGTGGGCCACTCCCATCCTCAAGGGCCATCAACAGGTCAGGTTTTCAGGATATCGCTGCTTCAGCACAGGTGGCTCAGTCAGATGATTGAGCCACCTGTGCTGAAGCAGGGACAGTCGAAGAGCTGAGCCACCTGTGCTGAAGAATGGATATCCTGAAAACCTGACCTGTTGATGGCCCTTGAGGATGGGAGTTTCCCACCCCTGCTCAGAGGTCAACCCGTTTCTTTACAGCCTGACACGCGGCAGGCAGGCCCAAAGAGGAAGTCATCCGGTTGCTATAATACTTCATTTGAAAGAATCACAGATTACATTTTTTTTTTTTGTGTAAAAACCTTAATAAATAAACCTTGTATGTGATAAAGAGATCATTCCTGGTCTCAGGGTGGTCTCTTTAGCTAAAAATAGTGTATTTTAATTACTAAGTAAGTTTAATGCTACTTGAATTCTACTAGCTGACTCTTTCATTAGATTTATATTCTTGCAGTGTGACTGTATGTTGTAATGTCCTCGACTAGCTCTCTGGGACATTCAGACCATGATGATCCATACAGATCTGGTTCAGCAACTGTTTACTGTTGGACACACATCCACAGCTTTTAGCCCAGAGACTCTGATATCATCCCACTCAACACAGGAAATGCTACCTCTTGCCATCTAGTGGCAGAATACTAAATAACACGCTATGTACTTCCGGTCATGCTCATATACCCTCAGATCCTTAACCCCTCACCTCCCAACTGGGCGGAAAATCACTGCAATACAGCCTTAATAATGTTTATAGTAGAAATGTCTTTTAAATATTCAAGCACCTTAATATGCGTTCGTTTTGTTTCTACATAGACTAAAAAAAGACAGCGAACATAGAAATATAAACCCACCACTAACAAACTCCCATCTTGCTAATAGTGACACCTTACAAGTTTGATTTGTTTATTACAAAAAAATTGTAGTTTTTTTTCCCACTCGTTTACTATTCAAATCTACCAAACTCGATGACGCGCTTCACTCCTCCGAGTATCCTGCTAACCCAGGCATTCTAAAGCAAAAAAAGAAATAGAGTGCGCCAAATAGGGTGCCACTATAAATAGGGGACTATAAATATTAATAAAAACGATGCAATAAAATGTGTGACATGAACCAATCCGGAGCATATAGGGTCTTGCAAGATAAAAGTGTGAGGATAACCAAAAACCCTATGGGTAGCGCAGCTTCCTAATAAAGGGAACCCCAGTCCCTGATGAGAGATGCAAAAGAGAGAAAAAGAAATGGAAGCGCAAGCCAAGGGGTAGTGGTAAAACTGAACACTTTATAGTAGGGAATCTAATGGTGAAACGCGTAGGAGGAGGAGCATAGGGTTTATGCTTTCATTCTGTGCAGTGGAGTGAAGTGAGCAACATAGCTCATTGAGTCCCTGGTAGCGGCACCTGCCTTGTGTTTGTTTGCCTGCTCATCGGATTACACCAGTGCAGAGGAGGATCGGAGGAGGCCAGACACAGCCCAGAGACAACCGGGAAGGGCCTGTGCGTCATATCCGGAAGTGACGTCAGACCCGGACACCCGGCGGGCTGTGCGGTGCCATTTACCTGTAGCAGCGTGATCGGAGAGGCTTTGCTTTGGAGAGAACCACCGGACCCCCACGGACCATCAGTGGAATCAGGGTGAGCATACCGAGCACTGGCTCAACCCTGGGGGACCCCTCTAAACCGGCATTGCCCTCTTTATGCATGTTTTTCAAGGACTCTGATCTCAAAACGGGTTCTTCCCGTGGTTAATCCCTCTGAGACTCTGAGACTCAACAAGCATCATTTGCACATCTATTTATCCTAATATTGACATTGTTTGTTTTTTAATTGATTATTTGTTGGTTTGGATCGTGGTCTTAGTGACACGACCTACTATAAAGTGTTCAGTTTTACCACTACCCCTTGGTTTGCGCCTCCATTTCTTTTTCTCTCTTTTGCAACCCAGGCCTTCTGTTGCTAGGTAGAAGAGCCTGATGAGACTTACCTCTTCCTTCTCCGCTGATTGGAGGTCTTGCCATTCCTCGATGACATGTGCCAGGTCCACAGTGTTCATGTGCACACGCGCCTCTCCAATAGCGTCGTGCTTAGAAAAGCGGTCAAAGTCATATACCGACATCACCAGGGTTTTCCCTCCAAGCTCCGCGTAAGGAATCTGACAAAGAAACCGAAGGTTTTTGTTTATCAAAGTGCCCTGGCTGCCAAAAGGTGCAATAATGGTGCAAAAAAAAAAAAAAAAAAACCCCACTCCAGATGTATCAAGGTGAATAAACTATTATATTGTATGGGAGATTTTTCATATACATTCAGAGCTGTTTGCTGCCTGAGTTTTGCAGCCGTAAATCAGCAAACTCGCTCGAATAGGGTATTGATTATTTAACATAATTATTTAAACCTAAGACCCCCCCCCCCCCCCCCCCCCAGAGCAGAACCGCACTGTTTTCAGCTCCACGGGTTCCAGAGACAATTAAAATGTTGTGTGCCAGTGCACTGCCCGGATTTTCAAAGATGGCACACTGTCATCAGTTGTGACTCTCTATTGGTCTGCACATTGGCAGCCATTTTGAATTGCCAGGCGGGATAGGAAACACTGGCACCTAAAACTTTATGTATTTCGGGAACCAGAGGGTCACCAAAGTGGTTCCAATTATGTAATAATAACCATGTATATATATATATATATCTATATATATATATATATATATATATATATATATATATATATATATATATATATACATATATAGATAGATAGATAGATAGATAGATAGATAGATAGATAGATAGATAGATAGATAGATAGATAGATAGACAGATAGATTTTTGTTTTTTTAAACGATTTGCCGGGTTGCTGCTTTAAATAGGTAAAAATACAATTACAACTTTAGTACAGTTTTCATTGACATTGCGGTGCGGTTTCTCTAGTTATTGATCTGACGTGATAACATGTAATACAAATTAATGATGATACTATGAGCTTAAACTTTGCATGAATGTATCTGCAACCCTTTCACTGCGGAACTATGCATTGCTGGCCCCTCTGACAGCAGAAGGGTTAAAATACCCACTTCTGACTCGGTTCACGAAAGGGCAATAAATGAATAAATTGGTGTTGCCGGCATTTAACACCAATTTTATGTCTCGTCCTATTCACTAAAGCCATATCGCCAGTGTTAAAGCAGAGATAAGGTGCTTTTCACCGTAGCGATGTGAGCTTTTATGTTGTTGCAAATCACGTTATTCGATAAACTACCGTTAAAGAATATTGCCAATTTTTAACACCTACCCCAGTTGGGCCTATCTTGCCTATGTACTGTATATAATGGCCACTATATAGAAAGGCAAGGTAAGGCTACCCAACCTAGAAAACATGGCAAAATACATAATATTAACAATGTAGAACATATTAATATATTAATCCCTTAGAAGCCAAAGTGGTCAGATAATTATGGTCAACCCTTGGCCAGCTGATTTCTTGGGCTACTAAAGGCCTAAAATGTACACATATAGATGTTATGCTTTGTGTGCTTTACTTGTAGAGTGTTTATATTGCATGGGACTGTAGCCCCATTGATACCTGAAGACTCCTTTGCAATGCATTGGAAACCTCATCATAACGGTTAAATACATTTCTGCCACAGGGTTTTGTAAGAAATCTTATTACAGAACCTTATGTTTGAAACGTGTGATATCTCCTAACCCTCCACAATTGCATCGCTACTGCTGATTAATGCAAATGTCTTTGAGTTTATGCGGACTTGTATGGCTAGTGTTATTTAATGCAATAGTTAACGCAATTTTCACGTATGCAAATGAGAATGAATATCTCAAACCATTTATGAATAAATAAGTCTTAGGGGGTTATGCACAAAGCAGTGATAAGTGTTTTTGAGTGAGATAAGTGCTTTTTGGCGCAATTTATGGCGCAATTGTTTTAGCAATGACTGTGTTTTGATGATGAAAAGCCTTTTAAGCGTGATACTGCAGTGTTATCACTGCTTTGTGAATCGCGCTGCACGCGATATTGAGAAATAAAGGCATTTATCTCACTTAAAAACACTTATCACTGCTTTATGCATAACCCCCTATGTGAATACAGCAGCAATGCTGAAAAATATTGCTGTGATTCCATTTCTCTTAAAGAAGCAATCAATGCAATATCCTACATGTGTTTTTTTTTTTTAAATAAATCAATGCTGCAGTATCAGCATCTTTTGATTTCTATAGCAGGTTTTAACACCGTTCCCCAGCAGTGCAAGATCTTTGCAACACTTTCCTGTTTGTGATAATTTGTTGTCAATATTCACAGCAGTTTGAGCTGCAAACTGTAACAATAGATAATGTTACCTTAGTAATATAAGGATACATTGTAGCTGTACGTTACACTGATTGAAGGATTGATTGAAACGGAAAGGTAGCCATTTAGTGAACCCTGGAAAGCAGGCTCTTTGCTGATCGATTACGGAAGAACGAATCGACTGACAGCTTAGATCATTGGTTTGCTATAAAGGTCATCAAAGGCTGCATATAATAAAACAATATATATATATATATATATATATTTTTTTTTAAAGTACCACTTGGATTGCTTCTTTAATGCCAAATTTTAATGTAGCAATATTGACCTTTAGTAAAACTAGCCCCTCATGTGGCCCTGGAATATCGATTGCACAAAAATACAACAATGGTGTGTTATATCTAAGCTACATCAAATATTATCCCACTCCCTGCAATGGACTTTATTATCCAGTTACTAAGAGTAACTATACTAACTATAACAAGTTATATTGCTTCCTACCTTAAAAGTGAAGGACTCATTGAAGGTTGGGTTGAGAGTCTTGCGATGCACTTTTGTTTCATACTTCTTCTTTTTGTCTGGAAGAAGGAATACTTTGACGTATGGGTCGGATGTGCCACCAATGTCCAACGCTGGTAAATCTGCTGCCTGTATCATTCCCACTACCAGCTGCATGGAGGAGAAAATCAGATGTCTGTAGTTGCCCAAAATGTAGATTAATTTCCTATACTGCTGGGGAGGCAATCAATACACTATAGTAAAACTGAGGTGTAAAGGACAGGGAAACACTATGAACCATTGGCCCTATCTTAATAAATACAATTATTAGAATGGAAACTGTCTACCTGACCTACTTTGTCCACCTGATTTGTGAGTACTGACATCTAGGCAAAGACACATCTCCTCTTGGATTCAGTGCTATACCTGTCCAGTCTGGAAATCGTAATCCAGAGAGTACTGCAGCTTCCCCAACTTCTCCTGGGGCTTGTCATCTTTCCCATCACCCAGCAGAGCAGGGTCTAGATCTTCTATATCGGGTTGCACCTGTATGGGGAATAATTAATTCATTGTCCATGAACAACAGATCAATGGCAAAATAATAAGTACATTTCATTAAAAAAAAATAGTCAAATGGAAGCAGACAATAAGTATACCAATGTAAAGATACAGCATACCAAGAATCCAATTGTATTGAAGCTCTAAGGAAATTTTAGCTATAAAGTCATGTTTATTAAACCTATATTTTTGAAGCCCAATAAATATGATTCGTATGTTTTTGCCTGATCAACACACACAGGCATTGTGCCTAATGTTTTATTCTTCATGCCGTAATTGTAGAGTATTTGTTGTTGCTTTTCTATAAAAGTGGATAAGGGAAGAGGCTGGTACAGTAGTTACAGGGAGAGGTACGGTGCAGGCAAGAAAGCGGGTGCACAGTAAAGGGTGCACCTTGAGGAGGCAAAATCAATGCAACACAATTGCGTCAGATTTATTAAAAAAGAACTGCTTTAGTGGGATTCTTACATAGTTACATAGTAACTTTAATAAATATGGTGCTGTTTTCTCCATTGGCTTTACCCAAGTTTTGCAGCTGGGAGACTTAAAGCAGCATTTCATTCAAAATCCTGTGTCTTTTTTTTAAAAACAAATCAATGTGAAATAGAGGCCTTGCTGTGCGTGGACTGACCCCTCCCCCCCCCCACCCACCCCCCTCTTTCACAGCATACACGGGAGTAAGTTAGTACTGTACTAGCCATACTTGCACTCCAGTTAAACCCTACTGGCACTCAATGAACATCTTGACTGACTATGTTTTGTGCACTGATGTTACCACGCCCCTTATTTTTGTTCTGTACCCCCAACCGCAGTTTTATTTGTCCTTTTTATTGTAATGTTAAAAAATGCAAAATACAGTGTGTTAAAAAAACATAAACATCAATCAATGTGTACTATTAGATAATACTTACTGCATCCCTCCCCCCCCCCAATCTTTATGCCCTTTTTAATGATATTTGATGCACTCAACTTCTTTGGGTTGGTAGGAAGTTACAGCATTGCCTCTGTTGAAATTGGCAGCCATATTGCGTGCCCTGAGAAGCAGGACCTTCGGCCGATCGATCACAGGAGAACGGATCGATCGGCAGCTTAGATAATCTCATTGCCATAAATGTATAAATGTATAGAATCGCTGTATTTATTAAAACAAAAAACAGGCACGCGGAAATGCCACTTTAAGTAACTACAGTCGATAGACCCTTAGTGTGGGTGTGTATCTGTGTATCAGTGTGTGTACTGTATGTGTCTGTGTGTATGTATGTGTATGTATGTGTCTGTGTGAGTCTATGTATGTGTGTGTGTGTGTGTGTGTGTGTGTGTGTGTGTGTGTGTGTGTGTGTGTGTGTGTGTGTGTGTGTGTGTGTGTGTATCTGTGTATCTGTGTATCTGTGTATCAGTGTATCAGTGTGTGTATGTGTCTGTGTGTATGTATGTGTATGTGTGTGTCTGTGTGTGTCTATGTGTCTGTGGGTTGTAGGCTTGTGGAAGGCATACAGATGATGTTAATAAAAAAGGGTTTGACGTGGGGGGAAATGAGAGCAGATGTGAAAAGAAAGGAACAAAGGTGTGACAGGCAGAGGTGAAGACAAAGGGAAGAAAATGAGAATCAGAGTGACAGTACAAGTGACTAATGTGTAATGAGCATGTATGAACAGCATTGTTATACATAATTATAAAAATGAAAGAAAACTGATAAAAACAAGATTTAGGAAGACATACATTCATTTCATTTTTAAACAGAGGCAATTGCCCAAACCTCATGTGAAATGAAGTGGCCAAAAACTGTATGAGCCTTGGCAAGACACACATATTTTGCCGCCAAAAAAGGTGCTTCATTTCAGTGGAGAAGGAAGAAAGAAAGATAAGGAAAGAAAATTGCTTTGCATTGTTTCCCTATGGCAGCCGCTCCAAATTCCTCACAGGTAGAAAAGCTTAGTGAGGTTTGGCTCCAGTAAATATGGTGATGATGTTTTCATTATCATCAAATCAAATGCTTTTTCATTTTGGCAACATACATCAAATCAGGTTATTTATACCTGCTGCTTTTCTTTTTGGCTTGCCATGTTACATTTGCTATTATAAAAAGTTATATATTATTATGTGTCATTACTGATTCACAATATGCCATTACAAAAAAAAAAACCTTTCTACGTGCTAGTCTACCTTTATAAAAGGCCAAAATCACATTCATACTCCTGAGGCATATAATATGAATGACTAGAAAATGACTAGTTGATGTCACAGGTTTTTTTTTTCAAGTCATCTACAGTACAGTAGGGCCCCGCTTTACGGCGTTCCGCTTTACGGCGTTCCGCTTTACGGCATTCCGCTTTACGGCGTTCCGCTCATACATCGTTTCCCAATGTATACCCATATTCATTCGTTTCTGCGCGTGTTCCGTTTTTTTGGCGATTTTCGGCATGACGCGCTCAGCAGCAAAGTATCCGGCTGTCACTAAGCAACCGTTTTAGCGCGAGCGCAACTCCTTGTCAGATGCCATTTGTCAGCGAAACAGTCGGCTTACAGCTCTGCATCTCTGTTTTCAAAGGTACAATACAGTACAGTAGGGCCTCGCTTTACGGCGATTTCCGCTTTACGGCGGCGGCCTGGAACGGAACCCGTCGTATGAGCGGGGCCCTGCTGTAATATTTTCATTAACACAATATAAATGCCAATTTCTCATCAATATATAAGATAAAATGCCGCCTTGTTTATTTTTTTAATACCTAACTACGAATTAGGGTCCTTTTGTTTTTGGCATACCTGTTATCGATAGTTACCATGTGTCCGCTGACCCACAAATTGTTGATGTTGCTATTAAACTTTTTGTCACTGAAAACAAATAACATTAGAAAACCCTCAAGAGCAGTGAAAGCCGTAATAACGCCCGGCTGATCTTCTTGAAACAGTTCTTGTTTATTAAATGGAAAGTCCATTACGAGTGTATATTCACTAATGCGTGATAGCCATTATCAAGCATTAGCAAGCCACTTATGTGGATTTCCATTAACAATCGATAATCGCTATCCTACTTTCTCATTATACTTCTACATTTCATCATGATTGCTAATGACTTCCCAGAGATTGTAGGGAAAATTAAGAAAAAAATGTTTTTGGTCTGTGAAACTAATAATAAACTCTTCCATTGCCAAATAAATTGCACATATAAAAAAAGGAGACAACTAACACTAAAAGCTACATAAAAGAGCCACTTTGTCCTATAAGACACCTTCCGGCAAAAGAAGACAAATTACAGCCCAAGTCAGGTTTCTTCCAACGCCACAAGGTGTCTCATGGAATAACATGCTTAGGAATTATGGGCCTTTCTATCACGGGATCTGTAGTCATAACTAGTTATGGTTTTGTGACTCCAAAAGTTAATTTGGTTAGCTTGGTTTGCTTGTGCTATTTATGCATATACAGTACTAATGCAGAGGTTCTCAGACTACAGTATACTTACACTTAGATCTGGTCTATATATATATATATATAACCTTTCTTGCGTCCGGTAAGAAAAGACAGCACTCTGATCCAGTAATCCCAAAAATTCTGTATTAGGCATGTAGTACAAAATAGTCACCCAAGCCGACGTTTCGGTCTCAGAACGGGACCTTTTTCAAGGGGGGACACTGTACTAATACTTTAATTCTGAGAAAATTGTGTGAGCAAAAGTTTTTCCTTTGATTAGGCTACTTAGGCCAGATTTCCTCCAACTAGAATATCAAACCCGCCTAGTGTTGGAGGATAAGTATTGCAGTTAGAAGTAGATAATAGAATTCCAACTTTTCAGCACGATCTACCTTTGGCTGCCGCAATAGGAATGGACGCCATAATCAAAAAATCACGCAGCACAGTACTACTGTAGGGTTGCCACCAACTGAGATAATTGTATGGGAAGAAACCAGATTCTGTAGATAACTGGGTTCAGATTGGCATTAATCCTTTGGCTCAAATTATTACTACCAGCTTGCCAATTTATCTCAGAATCGCAGAGTAAGTGGTGCTGCAGCTTTCAGCACATATTGGCAATTTACTGCTGTCTAACAAATGGTGACAGTAATGTGACAGCACAATGATAGATGAACAGGTGAAAACAAAACTCATGCTCCTTTGGGCATAATGGAGCAGAAGCCATCCAACTGGAGACAACGTTTGATAACGAAACACATGCTTCTACTTTTGATAAGAAAATACCCTTTTCACAAAAATATTTTGGAAATACTCAAAAGTACAAAAATGGCCACGTGAAGGCCAATACTTCTAACCATACAAAGGTTTTAAAAGACATCCATGCACGCATGGTACAAGTACAGTATGTGCGTGCAAGACATCAATAAGACGAGGCGTTCTATGGTCGGCCTTTTTGGAACCTACTAACTATCACTTAGAATAAATATACAGCATGTATTTTAAGGCTAAACTAGGAAATACATCTAGAATCATTTCCCATGTCATAGCATTGCAAATTAGGTTCACCGAGTTGATAGCTAAATAACTGAAAAATAAAATCAATGGGAACTTATCCTTTGATATATCTGGCGCTGTTTTTTTAACCCCATAATCGCACCACTGTTCCCTTAAAAAAGGGACCCCCAGTGTAAAAAAAAGCGATTATACTCTCATGTATATGAAGTAAGTAAAAGCATTTTTTCCCATTGTTTGTTTTGGATGGTTACCTTGTCGATGTAACTTTTGCCCAGATCTTTCACCTCCTTCATGTTAATTTGGGCTTTGCCTTTATCTTTGCCTTTCTTCCCCTTCTTCTTTTTGCCGCAACACTTCTTGCAAATGCAGAAACAGCAGCATAGCAGGAGCAGGCCAGCGACAATAAGGATGGTGGCTAAAGCCCAAGGAGGGACTGGTTGGAAAACAAGAAGTAGAAAGAAGAAACTAAATTCAGGATATCCAATAGAGACCAAAAATCAAATTTTAAAAAACACTTTGGAACTACTGTTTTATGTTCGTGTCATGAGAAATATTTATTTTAGCAACTATATTTTTAAAGAGACTGGAAACCCTGTTACTACATCTCCAAATAGCCAAGTTATTCACGAAACAACAGTTATGAGCAGGGCAAGAAAGACCAGTCTCAGTGAATGGGACTTATCTCTTCTAATACATATCCTTCTGTTTAGTGAATGACCCCCTATGTATAGTTTATCATGTCAAAAGTGGAGCAATTCTGTGGCACGACAACTTCACCAGATGTATCAAAGAAATAAAATCCTATTAGTCTCAATTGGATTTTTGTCTTTTATACGTTTTTTTAAATACATTTTAAAAATACATTCTTAAATATATATATTGCCACAGAATTGCACCAGATTTGCCTTGATACATACTGTACACCCCTTTGCGGTATATGTATAAAAGCAATTTGGGATCTAAGCCTGGGAATTTTTGTCCTGCGTGTATGTTTTAAAGCACTTTGCTGCAATTTTTGCCTTAATCGCCCTGACTTGGGGAGTGTCAGTAGGAGGAGTTGCGGAGGAATTTAACGGTGCACATATTATTGTGAAATGTGTCACATTCTGCGTCTCTGTGCGTTATTCTTTTCCCCTTTTAGTTGCACAAATACATTTGCCATATCTTAAGTGGCGTAAAATTAACAACTGCTCTTACATATCCAAAATATGGTGCAGTGCGTCAAAACACACTTTTCTTTGCGTTGATACATAGAGCCTTGTATGTATAAAGACGTGACATTGCATCAAAAATTCATTTGCTTACGGTACCTGAAAAAAATTAGCAATGTATGTTCTAACATCAACATTGATGTTCATACATTTGGCGCACATCTGCTTTGTATGGTGTCATGTTCATACATATAAAGGCTATTTAAAATAGTTTGCACCTACTTGCACTTGTCATTTATGCCAAGAAAAAGATGACTGGCTAATTTTGAGGCATATCTGACACAAAACTGGAGCTTGCTTGCAATATTGCGATACATGTTATTTGCATGTGTGTGCAGCTGAGAGCACCCAAACTCTGTCTCCAACCACGTAGCACCCCTTTCTCTTTAGTGAAAAATAAAGCTGACACGCGTCACACAACACATCGCCGCTGCAACACACATTGTTTTGTTTCTCTTGTGTGCGACACTTTTTCATTGCTTTTAGAAACACTATATACATGGGCCCTGTGACAGAAACCAGGGGTTGGTAATAAACTCCATATACAGGGCTCCCAGGATACTGAACAGTTTCTGTCCTGTCTAAGCTGAACAGGGCAGCCTCGTGGTACAGGCACTCCATTCCACAGTTTGTCTGCTGCCTGTTTTCTGTCACCTGTCATGCTGATTAGAGTTCAGGTATATAAGACCTGTTTCCTGTTTCCTCTGAGCCCCGCCCAAGAGCCTGGAAGGCTGCTGAACTGCAGAGGGGTGAGAAAGCCTCTTTCCCAAATCGCTTCATTCATTCTGTTAGTTTGTCTAAAGACTGCAAAGGTACTTATTTTGTTGGTGGAAGTGGACAAGCCACTTCCAACTCTGAGTCAGGGACATCTAAGTTTAAGTTATCGCTCAGACGAGCAGCTTTTTTGTTTGGCTTTGTTTTCTGTTTAAACTGTGGCAGTCTCAGTGCCTGGGACTGAATAAACCAGGCATAGCCTGTTTAAAGGAACAGTACGTGACGTCTCATCATTTAACCTACCCTAAAAGACCGTGTTCTAACAGTCCCGGACAGACGGCGGAGCCCCGGAGTAAGCCGTTTGTCACAGCCCCTATACCTTTATCTTGTCAGAGAGCTAAAACCTATGGAGTAGGCCACAAATAATGTCATTGTTTATTTGGAGTAAAGATGGTAAAAACAGCAATGTTGGATAAAAAAAAATAGCCCCTACGTAAAAGATGAAAAAAATAGTTGAAGCAGAATTTCCGTGATTCTCACCACCCAAGAGAAGTAAACACGACTGATATCTATTTTTAATAAATTCTGCCGCTCACAACAATAGTTGTGTCACCCTAAGCTGGAAGGGCACGGAGACGTAGGGGCCTATGCAGAAAGCAGCGTTAGAATAAATTGGAGAGTTTAAGAAAAAGTAGCTTTAATGGAGAGTTTTATTCTCCATATGCAGAAATGGGCGAAATCCGCTATTTTTAGCATTACTGCATGTGGAGAATTGTAAAGGAGGAGATTCGCGCAGCTGAAAGGAGGAGAAAAAAAAACGCGCATTTTTTTTCCCCTATAGCCGGCGACCTCCTGTTTCTTGCCAACTTTAGTTGGCGGAGAAAATTGACAAAAATCGCGCCAAAAACAGCCGCTAGATGGTGAGCGCGCCTTTCTGAATTCGGCTATTTTACAGACTGGCGAGATGTAGTTTCTCGCCAGCCGCGCGGCGAAATTTTGAAATAGAAAAAAAAATGGCGCGTTTTCCCTAACTCGCCATTTTCAGCTGTTTTTAGCGTGATTTTCTCCTAAAAATGGCGAGATTGCAAATAGCGCTGCTCTCTGCATGAGGCCCTAAATGTGAATAACTAACATTAATTACTCAGTACTTCAAGAATCCTGATACCACCAGCACACGAGGAGCTGCACCCACGAAACAAGCATTGTAAAAAGACACTGCTTTAGTTAATTTTTTTTGTATCGTTCTGCAAAACATGTGCTGTCGGATCCTGGTGGGTGGGTGACATTTCATGTTCCATAGCAAGTGAATTGTGAGCATCGTTTTATGTTTAATGTTACAAATTACTCAGGTGCTATGAAAATATCCTGTTTTTATCAAAAGAGGGAATGAGAGAATCCAGCTGGCACACAACTACATGATGTTCTGTTCTCCTCTCTCTGTCTAACTTAACCCCTTGTTGTGCTGAGCAAGCCTAGGTAGCTTAAGATGTGCTCATCTGCATTGCTACTGAAAGTAACCTGTTGTCCAGCTATCTGAGACCGGTAAGGTTTCTTTCATCCGAAGGCAAATACAAATATCACGTGAGCACATTCACGTCTCAGACAGGTTTGCAACCCTGCCTTTCCCCGTTATCTCTTAGCATACACTGCTTCCACTGCAGCCAGGGATTCCGGGTAATGACATGTAAATGAGCACACAGTGTCACCTTTTGCTTCAAATCCATTTTAACATGGACCCCTATAAGGATATGCCTGACGTATTCTACAGCTTTTCAGCACAGCCTTGGTTAAAGAAGTGCATAGCCAGTAATCCCACTAACAGACAGCTTTCCGGTGGAGGTGTCACTTTTTTACCCACCATAACTTTTGTCATGTGCTGTTTAATCCTATGCAATCTTTGGACATAAGTCTTTGAAATTGCTTACCCTTCTTCAAGAACACCCATTACCTTTTGTCTCACGTTCTCTGAGCTTATTCCCTACCTTACTGTGACTTGTTGAACTCTTTAAATCTCCTTCTAAGCCTTTCTAAGTAGTAGTAGGTCTATTACAACTTTCCTTCCATTTAAGATACACAGGTAATTCTGCTTACATCTGATAAAAAGGAGACACAAGTTATACTGCTTTGAAACCATTCAAAAGGATTATGGCTAAACAATATCCCTCAATAAAGGTCTCTGTTCAGCTAAAGTACAACATAAGAAGGCAGAATGAATGTGGAAGCTCCTTCTGAGTTTAGAGACAGGGTTGACACGTGGATTACTTACCTTTCCTGGCATGATCTGAGAATGTAAAATGAAAGCAAACAGAAAAAAGAAGAATGGAAAAATGAATAAATGAAAGAATGAGATGAAATGACATAAAAAGGAAATACAGGTGTATAGATCAAGTGGTTGATTAAACAATGTTTACGTTTTTACTGTAGTGTAACAAAAAACAAACCAAGTCCATAATAATAAAGAAATCAACCGCACTAGGTGATTGTTACCAGTTCCGAGAGATGATACAAATTAAGGCAATCCTTCAAATTACGATAATATTAGAATATATATATTTTAAAATATTAAGACATCAATTTATTCACATTAGACCTGAAAATGTGCACTCACAATTTGCAGGGTCTAGTTGAGTAGTATTTGAATGCCGTCCACAACCTGAGCCTCTGGAGCACGGCGTTTTAAACTGTACTTTGCCATGTACGTTTTTTATCTGTCTATTATGACATCACGGAGCTGGTTCGCTCTCATTGGGCGAACCACTCACGTGACTGGCCTTGAGCGCTTGAATTTAAAATTTTGCTAAGACTTACGCTTACGCTAGGTGCATGCTTGTCTGGGGGCGCAGCCACGACGTCACTGAGCTGGTTCGCCCTCATTGGGCAAACCGCTCACGTGACGCTCTTGCGAGCGGCAAAATCAAATTTGCTTGCTCTGCAAGAATATAAGCGCCGAGCAGGCGCTTGCTCACACTGGCCACACACACATTGCCTCAATGTGTTTCAGAGCGGCCAGCGTGAGCGCGCGCGCCCGCTCAGCACCACCCTGGCCGAGGCCTTAAAAGAACATCTTTCTGCCTGTGACCTAGCTATATGCTGTAGGTATAATGTAGTACTATGCAGCGTACTAAGGGTTAAAAGAGTACTGTGCAATTGTATATCCCTTTTTATATTTTCTATAGAAACATCAATATCAGAGGGAGAATCCGGATACTTTTCTGCACATTCATACTGACTGGGACTAATAGTATCGTGATTTGAAGGATTGCCTTAAGTTGTATCCTCTCTCAGGACTGGTAACAATCACCCAGTGTGGTTGATTTATTTATTCTTGCGCAAAGGACTTGGTTTGCTTCTTGTTATCTGCAGTTAACAAGTCCCAGGAAGACTTGTACACATGTCCGTTAGGCTGCCCATCCTATTTTTGAGGTCAATTGTATGTCCTTGATTTGGGTGTATTGCATTTGATGTTGTGTTAGAAAGAAGCACGCACATAAAAACACTTATTTCGAGTTAATTTAATATATTAGGTATTCACACTACACAGGTTTTCTTTAGGTGGAGCGCTAGTAACGTTGTATTAGGTTTTGTTTTTACTGTAGTGTATTTGACTAAAGTGACACTATACAGTATGCTCCTATGTGGGGAGTAACGGGGGTGGAGATTCTCCTATTTATTTTCAAGAGCCTTTTATACATCTTCAGATGAACACTCAGTGACTGTGAAACAGACTCACAGTTGCAATTAAATAAGTAAAGCACCCCAATAGTGCTCCATATGAAAATAGTCACCATAGTCTTGATTTTGCAATATTCCCTTAATGGGCACCCACCTCCACATAATATATCCTGGTATTCCTTTCCATGTACAAATTATTTATAGGGAGAAATAGATGAAAAGGCAAGGTGGAAAGGCGCTGAACATATGTGTTCTTCACCAACATAAATTGTTAATGAACAGAGATAATTCAAATCAGTTCTCAGTAGCAACTGTATTAACTGGGAATGTATTGTTAAATTATTAAAACCATAAAGCTTGTCTGGTTCTATAAATGTGTAGATCACATTAGGAATAACCAAGGAACTAAAGTGTTACATTGAAAATACCAAAGGTACGCTTATCCTGAATGATCTGTCAAGTGTATTTTGGCATGCTATATATCTCTATAATGTGAATGAATTTCAACAAAGAAGTGCAAGGCCTGACCTAAATATTTGTGAAAGCTTATTAGCAATTCATTAGTAACCTTTAAAGATGCTTAAAAAACACTTTTACTTTGTTTTTAGAAAATTGGTACCTCTCGCATTACCTTTCAGTATTCCTGCTTGTGTAGTTTGTGATTAATGTTACCCTTCAGCTGTTAGTTCTCCTGAAACTATATAACCAAAACAATTTCATGTGACATTCCCTCCTCGTGAACAAATGGAGATTTATCGGTTCCTGCAGTACATGGAAGTTACATTCTGTTCTTATCACACACTGATGTCCACGATACTGCAGGTGCACTCCCGATACTGGTGCATACACTGCCACAGGTGCGCAGTAACAGCCGTCCAGAGACGTAGAGAACCGCAGAGTGACCTAGTGTCGTAAAGTGCATAATGTAAATACAAGCAATACAATAAAGTTTAATATAAATGGCAATAAATTTACAGACATATATAAAAAAATGAAGCAGATCGTGAATGAAAAGCATAAAGGAAGCGATAAATCTCCATTTGTTCACAGGGAGGGAATGTCACATGAAATTGTTTTGGTTATATAGTTTCAGGAGAACTAACAGCTAAAAGGTAACATTAATCACAAACTACACAAGCAGGAATACTGAAAGGTAATGCGAGGGGTACCAATTTTCTGCATGTAGTTGGTGCCCATTGAGGGTATATAGAGCATCTTTCTTTAGTACATTTTATCTCGACAAAGCTTATTGTGTGGACCGAAACGTCAACCCTTGTTCAATAAAATATTTTTTTTCTTTGAAGACCACTAGAGTGCTGATATTTTCTTTCTTAGTATCACACACGGATACATTTTTTTTAACTGTCTAGTTCAAGAGTAAGGTATCTTTACTTACTTGGCAACTTGCTCAATTCATTCATAAATTTATCCTTCATATCAGAGAAGACATTATGCTTGGTTGGCATGTCTGTGCCATTTTGGTTGAGCTCTGGAGTGATCGTCGTCTGCTCAGGTGCCAACTTGGCAGACCTACGCTCTGGGTTCATCCTGGAGCTGTGGATGATAAATGTAAGAGATATAAAGGTGCAGAATATTGCAGAAATAACACTCCCATCCATCCAAAATGCTGCTGCCAGACTCATCTACCTCACTCACCGCTCCACATCTGCCGCTCCATTATGTAAACCCCTACACTGACCTCCCATAGCCACTATAAATACATTCTAAATCCTGGCTCTGAAAACTCACCTTTTTAAGGAAGCCTATTTGGCATCTGTAACTCACCAGCCCTTTTGTCCCCTGTACCCAATTTTCCAACTGTATCTGTTCATGAAATGACTGTATAACCCTGTTCATTTAATGTAACCATGTACTGTATTGTTATAGGTATGATCAGGACATACTTGAAAATGAGAGGTAACTCTCAATGTATTACTTCCTGGTAAAACATTTGTATAAATAAAAAATCCCCCTAACATACACACACCCTAACCCAAATGTGGCTGGACCAAACGCTATGTTATCTGATACCCCCTAACATCCATACTCTCAAACCTTACCGGGACCAGCTGTGTGGCTGGACCAAACTCCATCCTGTGGCATACTCAGTCGCACAATGAGCAGCAACTGTACCTTATGTTTCAACTTTACTCCTTATTCCCTCTAGATAGTAAGCGCTAACAAGCAGGGCCCTCATTACCTTCTGTACCTGTTTGTTCTTATTTGGTATGTCATTCTGTTTATGTTATTTATATCATTCTGTTCCTCCTTTGTACCGTGCTATGTTGGCGCATTACAAATAAACGATAATAATAATAATTATTGTTTTTGTAGTGCAGAACAGACACAATTAACATCTGCTCTAAAGAGCTTGCAGACTGATTCGGGTACCTGAGCCACATGCAGACAAAACATACACATCTACATCCAAGTGGAGCTGAAACCTAAGGAGGCTATTCATTAAATTGCTTTAATGTTGATCGGGCAGTACCACTAGGCTTCTCCCATTAAAATCAGTAGGATTTGCTGTAATGCCAGATCAGCACTTACACACTTTAATGAATAATAACCCCCTAGGTTTCAAGTAAGACTCTGAACCAAAAGGCCACTTCAAATTTTTATTAGAGACTACACCATGTCAAGACAATACACAATTACAAGAGACTTAGATTCAAACGGGAAATCTATCAAATTAATACCATGTTCTCAATCACATGGCGTAAATGTTATCATTTGCGTCAATATGCGCCAAAGGTACAGTATAAGTATAAAACATGTTAATGTTGTTATTTAAACGTTGGTGCAGATCTTTAAAGAGGCAATCCAAGTAGCTTAATATATATATATATATATATATATTTTTTAATTTTATATATATATATATATATATATATATATATATATATATGCAGCATTTGATTACCTTTATTGAAAACTACAGTAATTACCTAAGCTGCCGATCGATTAGTTCTCCCATGATTGATCAGAAAAATGCTGTTTCCCAGGGTTCACTAAATGGCTGCCTTTCAGTTTCAAATCAATCATTCAGTCAGTGTAACTTAGCAGCTACAATGTATTCTTATATTACTAAGGTAACATTATCTATTGTTACAGTTTGCAGCTCAAACTGCTGGGAATATTGGCAACAAATTATCACAAACAGGAAAGTGTTGCAAAGATCTTGCACTTCTGGGGAGGTGGGCTAAACCTGCTATAGAAATCAAAGGATGCTCAGTATATTAAAACTCATTAAAAATGGCAATAAAGTTGAGTTTTAAAATAAAAAAGTAGTAAGTATTATCTAATACTACAGAACTGATTTATTTAAAAAAAAACACATATAGGATATTGCTTGGATTGCTTCTTAAAGGAGCAGAAATTAACGCCATCTACTGTAAACCCAGCGGATTTGCTGCAAAGAGGATGGAAAGAGAGCGGAAAACTGCATATATATATAAGCACAGGCGTCTGAATCCGTGGCTCGGTGATTGTAATTGAGCCACTGATTGAGGCACCTTTGCTGAAGCAGGGATATCCTTAAAACCTGACCAGTTGGTGGCCCTTGAGGACTGGAGTTGATCACCACTGGTATAGATGAACATATTGCTCCTCTTTCCCACATGAAAGTCATTATTAGAGCAGCAATAACCCTTGCTTTAGAGATAAGTTCAAATTTGTTGATGGTGAGTTTGGAGCTGCCCAACAACAACAAGCAAAGAAGCCGACAAGCCAGTCCCTTGTGGTGGTGCTAGTTTACATGTCTGGTAGAAGGTATATTTGTTCAAAGCCCTAGACCAGGGGTGGGCAACTCCATTCCTAAAGGGCCACAAACAGATCAGGTTTCCAGGATACCCCTGCCTGAGCCACTGATTTAGCCACCTGTGTGTTGGTGGCCCTTGAGGACTGGATTTGCTTGCCCCTGCCCTATACCAATGTCCAATGGCATCAGCACTATTGATTGGCTCGCTGGTAGTCATTTTACTTAAAGCCAACTCCGCGAAACATTCAAGAATTTGAAGAACGCTATTATAGAGAAAAAATGAAAACAAATCCTCAAACAGGGGAGGAATAATTGTTCCAAAAAAAAACGCAGATCGTAAAAGTTTAATTATAACCTTGTGGCCTTGATCTGGTTATACTTTGTCTTGCACAGCGCTTCCGCCAAAGTGTAAAGTAAATGCGCCATGTGCACATTATACATGGGAATAGCCAATGCAGTTATAAAGTACTGTATGCTGACCCTAAAACAGGCCATCTCTGGTTATTACACTCATGATACCCTCTGGGATTAGAGGTGTCCTAGCAATGTAGTCATATTCTATGTATAGCCGTAGTATCACGTCACTGTATTAAACACGCGCATTTTTGTCATACAAACATTTGCTGAAAGTCAGCAGTCACTTCTTCCCACCTTATAATTAGTCTTCTTGCTTTCATCACTTATAGATCTTCACTTTAATATCCACTGCTTTAAAAAGCAGACCAGGATGCAGAGAAATATACGGAGACAGATAATGCTACAAAGTTACAATGTTTTCTGTCGCTCAAAAGCTGCTTTAGCGCTTTAACTTGAAAATGACTGAAATGAAGATCACATCAATGAGAAATAATCTTTACTCTCCCATTAACCATTATCGGCGCACTGTGTTTGGGGATGTAACGGGAGTCTGTATCATTTGGAGACCGGGGAGAATGCATTTAGAAGTGTAAGAAGATAGTAGCTAAGAGAGGATAGCTCAAAGCAGCCATCTGCGTGGCAAGGACTTCTGGGTACAGATACAAATCATGCTGTGTAATCACAAGTCATCTCCGTGGCAACCCTTCCTCTGATCCATTACCCAGATGTGTCAGAGTACGCGAGACTCCCCAGCGGGATTGGTACTGTAGCTCTTATGTAGAGGGCCCTTAGAAATCAAAAGATGGCTACCAAGCACATATGTCTCAGAGGGGGACCATGCACTTGTTATAGGAAACACAGATGTGCAGGACCATGCTAAAAACATGCATACAGTTGTCCTGCAAAGAATTTAATTCAGGAATTTAAGACGCCTAAAAAAACCCATTTATAGTGCTTGAAACATGGAATGCATTTGGATAATTAATATTATTATAGTTTAATAGGGGAATACAAACGTGCATAACCTGAAGTGTTTATCTTCATTTAAATTAATTGGACTAATATGTTCTCTAGTATAGGGAAGCAGCTTTATAGCATATTGAATAAGAGCCTATGTTTTTTAACCCACGTCGTGCAAGTACACTTGTACTGTAACGATGCAATGCTTTGCAGGTCCCAATGTCAACTGCAGAGGAAGGGTTAACTAGTAAATTGCTGTTTTCCCCAGGTAAACACGCCTTGAATTTATGCACACTCTGTTTTACAAACTATTATTTCTGCACGTCTATATATTCAGAATTTCTAAATCACCAAATGCTGTAACCTGCTTATTTTTTCGTTTCTGCACTCTATCATTGTCAGCAGAAAACATGAGTCTTAACTCTCTTTGCATTTTTCACAGAACTAATAATTACAGCTAAAATGTTACATTGTTTTGAAGCTCATGTACTATTCCAATTTGTATAATATTTACATTTGCTCCAAAAAGTTATTGGTGTTCACTATCTACGCATCACTGTAAGTTTGGTTTTAAATTGATGCTAAGGGCCTTATTCAATACTAGCTAAAGTAATCCCGGTGTTGTACGGGTTGCAGTACTGTGAAGTCATAAAGCTCAGCTTTGCACAGGTCTCCCCCCCTATCCCTCTCCCCCCTATCCCTCTCCCCCCCTATCCCTCTCCTCTTCTCCCTCTCTACTTATTTCTATCCCCATCTTCCTTCTCCCTCTCTCTCTCCATCTCCCTCTCTCCCTCTCCCCTTCTCCCCCTCTGCTTCTTCCTCTCTCCCCTTCACCCTATCTTCTCTCTCTCCTGCTCCCTCTCCCCTTCTCCCTCTCCTCCACCACCTACTCCCCTTCTGTCTCTCCCCCTCTTCTCCCCCTACTCTCCTTTCTCCCTCCCCTCCTAGTCTCCTTCTCCACCTCCCTCTCCCCCTCTCTCCTCCCCTCCTCCTACTCCCCTTCACTCTCAATCCCCTCTCCACAACACCCACTCCCTTACCTCTCTCCCTCCCCCTCTCTTCCCCCTCTCCCTCCCTCCCTCCCTCCCTCATCCCTGTCATCTCTCTCCCCCATCTCGCTCTCCCATCACTTTCCTTTAATACCTTATGATGTCTCCTATTCTGTCCGCCTCTCTCTCCTTCTTCAGCATTCTTACTTTCTCCTCACGTGTCAACTGACTTCCTCTCTTTCTTTCTTCGTCTGCTTTCTGTCTAAACTTTATAGCTACCAGGCTATGCGCATTATGCTGTAACGTGCCAGATACTGTACATAGTCTACCAGGTACGGTACAACACTCACTGGCTGACTTGCTTGTCATAGGAATGGTAATAACTCCATAGAATTATCGCGTTTCAGTAAAACGAAAAAGAAAACACAGAGGTGCACAGTCCTATGGTCTCCTGAGTATGCCTGCAAAGGATAGGTTTCTAGATTTCATGGTCTTCGAGCTAAGGCCCTGACAGACAGACTCTCGTATTATTATAGATGGCCTGCAGTGTAATGAGCTGGAAACTGCTGCTGACTATACAGTATTGGCCTCTTCAAGCAATACTGAATTAGCACCTTAGGGGCAGATTCACCAAGCTACGATATGGAGTATTGCATCATGATTGGGTTAACTACCTTTCAAGTTTAAGGGACTTATTCTAAATAAGCTGAAGCGGACGACTGGACCGTTTTCTGACTATATTCTATATTAAAGTGAATGGGAAATTGATTGCTTTGGCGGATATAGAAGGCCCATATTTATTACAGACTGCTATGCTTTAGCACAACTTAACTTCTGTTCAAATGAATGGGAGTTAAGACAAGATAAAGCTTAGCATTTAGAGAATTTGGCCATACGGCAGATAACACAAGTTTGGGGTGGGACAGCCTGCATTGGAGGTTCATCATACCCCTACATATTCAAGCTGTAAAATTCTTTGGGAAATCGATGGGAAAATCCAGATTTGTCCAGTTTGTTGACCAGTTGTTATAACATGGAACAAAGAAGTCCAGAGCAACATCCAATGTGACAAAAATACACAGTGAAATACAGTTGTTATAACATGCCTATTCTAAATAAATCAGAGCGCCACAAATAAATAGAGACCGAAGGAGAGAATTGTCTCTCCTTCATGTGTATGATTGATGAATTCTGGAAAGAACCCCTGTAGCGAGGAACCGAGACCCTGGAGTCTTATTCTGTGTCAGAACATGTAACTGTATAAAGGACATGAATTGTTATCTACTGGGCTATAGAAAACCATGAGAAAAACCCAGTATACATGAGTTTCCCCAAAATACATTTATATATATGGGGGGGGGGGGGGGGAGAGGGGGTTACAAGTGCAGCTCACGAACTTGTCAAATTGGATTTATAAAAAAAATAAAATCTTGGCAGAAGCAAAAGAATTGTTCAGTGCCCCCAGTTCTGTTGTCTGAGATCCTGCTACATGACTGCACACAGATAGCTGTTGCTGTTTTCAGTACAGAGACTGGTGTCTATTGGTTTGGAACAACACACCGAGAATAATTCCGTAACTGCTAAAGGAGCAGTAAAGGTCTATGCCAAACCAAACTTAACAATACTTAATACACAACAATATTCTAGACAAGCTTGATTAGAAATTATATTTTCCGTTTGCTGTGTATTTTATTCATTTAAAAAAAATTATGTTTTGACTCATGCAGGGGTGCTGAACTCCTCAAGCCCCCCTCCCCCTCCCCAACAGACCAGGTTTTCAGGATATCCCAGCTTCAGCACAGGTGGCTCAATCAGAGGCTCAGTCTTTGACTGAGATTCTGATTGAGCACCTGTGCTGAAGCAGGGACTGATTGAGACACCAGTGCTGAAGTAGGGACTGACTGAGCCACCTGTGTTGACGCAGGGACTGAAGCTTTTGCTGAAGCTGGGGTATCCTGAAAACCTGACCTGTTGGGGGTGGGGTTTGAGGACTGGAGTTGGGCACTCCTGGTCTAACGTAATGCAAACCTGTATCCAAAAAGAGACTTTAGGCCGCACTTATAGTCCCGGCGATGGCGACACGACATCACGTCAAAACAAATGTATTGACTACGTCGCACGCACTTATAGTAGGAGTGACGGATTGACCGCGATTGCTGGAAGTCACTTCAATTTGATTTTTTTCAGCGACCTCAGCGTGGCGGCAACGTCGCCGTCACCGGGACTGTAAGCGCGGCCTTAGACTAAAGGACCTTATTAAACATGCCATGAAAGTGCCACAGCGCTGTGCTGGGGAAGATTGTAGTTCCATACACTTGAATTGAGCTGATCTCTTCTCCAGTGTAGGGAAGCGGTTTCACATCATATTAAATATGGGCCTAACAGTAATATACAGTAATATACAGTAATATACAGTAATATACAGTAATATACAGTAATATACAGTAATATACAGTAATATACAGTAATATACAGTAATATACAGTAATATACAGTGCACAAACCACTTCTCCTCTGTAGCTAGTTAATAACAACAAATTAGAATGGGACTTGGTTTCAGTAATTTGGTGGTGGGTAAAATGATGTCAATATCAAACTGTATCTAATTAAAAACAATTAAAACTACTTTAATAGAAATGAAGATTGCCAATTTGAATAGCTACAGTATGTGGGCTCGAGATCCGAATGTGAAAACAAACTTTAGAATCATAGTGATATTTAATCCAAAACCCTAGAAATGCTGATCCTGGGGTTTTGTTATTGTTTTTTCAATAAACTGAGCCAACGTTTGAGTTTCTGAACGAAAAATAACGCGTGTACTTTTGCGAAAAGTTTGAAGTTCTAAATGTTCTCTTTGTTTTTAGTTTTTATTTAAGTGACTTTTTAAAAATCCTAAAGCAAGTCGAGTCCCGGCATAACCAAAACATGACATTTGTTTAGAACCAAAACTGTAGTGAAAGTACTCACTGGTAATAGAAATATGATGATTTACATGCTCAGGAATGCACAACGAATGTAAAAGAAAACATTTGCACCTTTTGCCGGAAATGTGTGAAAATGACAGTATGACCTGATATTTAAAAAATTAATCAGGGGTAACCCTGCTCAAAAAGGCTGTGGGGCCTATTCAATTAGCTTCGATAACCAACTCATCGAGGATTTTGAGCAGCTATCTCAAAATTTTGCTAGGTAGCTATTCAGAAAGCCTCGGTGAGTTGGTGAAATCGTGCGGGGAAGGCATTTTTTTGCCATTTCGCGCTCCTGCTCAAACACTTTGAGCGGGAGCTGCAAAAATCCAAATAGCGCCATTTCGATACATTTTGACTTCTAGTCAATTTTATCAAAGATTGGGATCTGAAAGCGGGACTTAGAAAAAAATAATGCATTATGTCACGCGACCGGGACATTTAAATGCATTGGAGATACCGGCACCCCATACCGCCTGTAACTCGGGAAGCAGGGGGTCCTCCGACCTGAAACAAACGCGGTTCTGCTTTGGAGACCCCCTTCTCACGCACACTAGTATTCAAATTTTAACAAAAACTCTGCGCTCGCCTGCGAGAGCTGTGCAGGGAGAGGCGGGTCTCTATGTGCAGCTCTTTATGCCGCTCTGAGCCAGATCGTATGGGGGAGAACATAGAAAAAGCTGAGATGACTTTTCTGTTACACCGAACGGTTTTGGCATTTTCCTACCTCATGGTTTGAGAAGGTTTCAGATTCTTTCTGAATACCGTGATAACACAAATGACAAACAGTTTGGCGGGAAGATGCCAAACCTTGCGATGTAGCAGCAAACTACTCGAGGCTGCTAGAATAGGCCCCTGAGAATCAATGCCTTAAGCATTCACAATTATTTAGCGCATTAGGTACTATATATGAAGTATATATGTGAGTCTGTAGGATACAAACCGCGGGGACCTACGTTACTGTAAGATAAATAAAGTTAAATATTAATGTACAACTATAGAAACAAAATCAATGTTAATGCAATGTTATGAGTCCAGGGATGGGAATACAAAGTTATATTGTCTCCCAGCGGCAAAACTTGGGCAAAGCCAACACAAGAATTGCACCACCTTTATCAAAGAAAAAACTTAATTTGCTTTAAATAACATCCTTTTCTTTAATAAATATAGTGATGTTTTTTGCATTGGTTTTGTCCCAGCTTTGTAACTGGAAGACTTTAGCGAACAGACCTACATGGTGTGCATACTGTACATACAATATATGAATATATAATAGGGTGTAATACACCACCATACTGTCATCAATTAGTCTTTGGGGCCTATTCATTAAACTTCGATATTAGTGCAAAATTGCCCTGAAAATATCAATTTGATGCCATACAAATATGGCTTTCCGCCGAATTCATTACGAATGATCTATGCACAAAAATCTCGCGTGCCTACAGTTTTCACTCGATCTACTGCAATACAGGCTTGAAACTGACAACTCTTCCTAAGGCATCTGAAATAGGCCTTTTGGTAGAGAGGAGAGGGCGAGACCAATCTCTCTCTCTTCTCCCTCAAAAAACTCGATTTTGCCTACATGGGAGGTGAGATTTTCTGGGCGAGATTTTCCATGTGATCTGCAAACTCGCAGCTTAATAATTATGTTATTTTGGGAGTGTGTGTCATTGACATAACTAGAACCAAATTGTGTTCACATTTTCTGTTGTAGAGTTTGGACGTGCGATAAGGAATTCATGAATACAGTGAGGTGCAAAACTGTGCAAATAATGGCTGGCACTTATCCGACTTCAATGAATAAACCGCTTTATCAACCACTGTTTTAATATAAACCACTCGGTTTATATTAAAACCAAAAAAAAAAATCCTAGTCGAAAAATGTTTTCTGAAATAATGTGAAACTAAACAGTGCTAAATAATGTCAAGTGAAAGTTAAACCATTTTTTTTAAAATACATCCAAAGTAGACTATGATATTTATTACTTTAGGCCCCACACCTGATTTCCTCCACATGCTACCTATAGGAAAGTCTCCAGGATTCAAAATTGATCTGCTAATTTAGCTGATAATATTCAGATCAAAAGAGATCACCTGTCACAAAATAGGAGGTAGGGAGGCCAGGTACACATAGGAGGCAGGGAGGCCAGGTACACATGTGAGGCAGGGTGGCCAGGTACACATAGGAGGTAGGGCGGCCAGGTACACCTAGGAGGTAGGAAGGCCAGGTACACATAGGAGGTAGGAAGACCAGGTACACATAGGAGGCAGGGAGGCCAGGTACACATGTGAGGCAGGGAGGCCAGGTACACATAGCAGGTTGGGAGGCCAGGTACACATAGCAGGTTGGGAGACCAGGTACACATAGGAGGTAGGAAGGCCAGGTACACATAGGAGGCAGGAAGGCCAGGTACACATAGGAGGCAGGGAGGCCAGGTACACATGTGAGGCAGGGAGGCCTGGTACACATAAGAGGTAGGGAGGCCAGGTACACATAGGAGGTTGGGATGCCAGGTACACATAGGAGGTAGGGAGGCCAGGTACACATAGGAGTTAGGGAGGCCAGGTACACTTTACAACAGGCCTGCACAACTCCAGTCCTCGAGGGCCGCAAACAGGCCAGGTTTTCAGGATATCCGTACTTCAGCACAGCTGGCTTAATTAGTGGCTCAGTCATACTGAGCCACTAATTGCCACTAATTGAGCCAGCTGTGCTGAAGTACGGATATCCTGAAAAGCTGGCCTGTTTGCGGCCCTCGAGGACTGGAGTTGTGCAGGCCTGCTTTACAACATAATGGCAATGTTGCGAAAGAGGAAATTGTTACTGAGAACCAAGTCTCTCTTTATTTTATTGCTGAATTGTTTCGACCAGAGGAAGGTCATGAGAGATTGCCACCATAATAATGAATGTGAACTTTAAAGCTGCGGACCAAGCAATATCCTCCATGTGTGTGTTTTTTTTGTCTTTTTTTTAAATAAATCAGTTCTGTACTATGAGAAAAAAAACAATTCTGAATTAAATTTTTTATGTATTATAATGTAACAAGATGATAGTTGCCAAACAGAGCACAGCCAGCGACTTTCACACTTGGAGGAGGAAATATATCCCAAGCAGACTCCAAACTTGAACAAATTAGCTGTTTATTGCAAGCTTCCAAAAAACAGGGACTACATGAACGCACCTACGCGTTTCATGCCGAAGCACTTTGTCGAGGTGTAAAGGAAACCGAGCTGTTTGCATTTTATACATATCTGATTGATCCTCCACATCGCCGAGGATGACGTCGTCGACGCGCGACCCCAACCGGAGTCGCACTGACGCGACGTATCACTCCATTGGCTCAGAGGATCAGCTGGTATCATTTTTTCTAAAACAAACTTTAATCACACAATACAAAGGAAACATTGACAAAAAGAACTTATAAAAATGTGTAAAAAAACATATATAATGAAAAGATATCTCATTTTTTGTATCTGGGAAATGTATAAGTAAAACTGAACTAATTAAAAATATAAACCCTTTTTAGCCCTGATAAGTCGGAGATGCTCCATAATCCTGATTTTCAGGCATCTGGTAGTTCTAAAAGCAAAAGTTCGCACTTCCCTGCCTTAAAGTATGAGTTTCTATAAGCTATATCCTTATCTCTGTATTAGAAAAGAAAAAAATGTATAATCTGGTATAAATGACCTCTGGACGTTTCCCTGGAGGATGACTGGGCTGCTGCAAGATTTGCTTCTGCCTTTATACCTGGCACCAGATTTGCAACAATCTTTCCATTATGAGCAACCACAGTCTTTGAGTAATGAAAAGATTACAGCACGACACCCCTAGTCATCTGGTAACACATGGCATCATTAAAAATGAAATTGCAAATCACATGAATAAGTGTGAAGGAACATTTTAGTATCTTACCTTATGGTTCATATACCCATCACTTTTTTTCTGTAGGTGTTTTAATAGCTATCGCCATATGACTTTCTTCCTAGTGCTACATACAGGCATACCCCGCATTAACGTACGCAATGGGACCGGAGCATGTATGTAAAGCGAAAATGTACTTAAAGTGAAGCACTACCATTTTTCCACTTATCAATGCATGTACTGTACTGCAATCGTCATATACGTGCATAACTGATGTAAATAACGCATTTGTAACAGGCTCTATAGTCTCCCCGCTTGCGCACAGCTTCGGTACAGGTAGGGAGCCGGTGTTGCTGTTCAGGACGTGCTGACAGGCGCATGCGTGAGCTGCCGTTTGCCTATTGGGCGATATGTACTTACTCGCGAGTGTACTTAAAGTGAGTGTACTTAAAGCGGGGTATGCCTGTATATATTTTAATAAGCATTTGTAATACTAGTAGCTTGATTTTGACTACAGTTTAAAAACATAAAAAAAAAAACATAAGATGACATGGACTTTGGTAATTACATGTAATGCAATAGGCATCAGAGCTCTTTTTCCAAATGTTTGGAGCAAATTACTTCCACTTTAGTTCCCTGTCTCAAACACGTGAATGTGCTCACAAGTGATATTTTTATTTGCTGTATACTTTAGTTCCCTGGAATCCTCTCTTGCCCAATGCTATTCTCCACATCCCAGAGAAACGTCAGGTGCACATATGAGCCTTCACTTTACACAGAGGGAATATCACACACAGGTACAGAATGTTATGGGTGACCCAAACAGATGTGCACTCCTCTTATGCAGTATTTCCTTTGATGTGAGTTATGAAGGCAGTGTGACTCACCTGCCCAGGCTCAGACTGAATCATTGGGTAAGACAGGGAATGCCATGTGGATCTTTAAGTTCCAGACTGACTGAGTGTCTCGGAATGACAGTAGATTCCTGAAATCTTGGCTAGTTTCTGGAAACTGGTCATACCTCACATGGCAGTCTGTTTGTGAGTGTGGCTACTGGGAGTGTCGGTCCGTTGTGTTGGTCAGTGTATATTGTATGTTTGTATGCGTACGTGTGTGCATGTAAAAATCTATGCTTGCATAGATGAATACATGTAAAAAGCTTAAGTGGAAGCCCTATTATAATGTTTTTGTTTGTCATAGTCCTATAGTGGGGTCCTACAATCTGTGCTACCCTGGGGGCCCCAGTCTGATACGGTGAGACCTTCCAGAAAGTATGTAATGGTATACGGTACCTGATGAAGAACCTAGAGAAGTTTGAAAAGCTTGTAACATATGAACTATTTGTTTGTCCGATAAAAGGACACTACCTACTCTTTCTCCCTCCTTTGCTATCTGACTTACCACAAGGAGAAGAATGAAGGTTGCAGAAATAGGGTGCAGGATAAAGATGCAGGTGCTTCAGGCATGTATAATATTCCCCTAGATTAGTTACCAACTTGCCTAAATAGCTTAATGATTCCCACAAAATAAAGTACAGGACATATTATTTAAATCCCTAACCAATCCCCTGGCTTAAACTAAGAAGACGGTTGTTCCTCATTCTCTTATCGAGCTCCTCACCTCTGGAATGGATTTCTTGGTTCCCTTACAATACTTGACATTTTCAGAACATGTACAGTAAGACCTCTGCACTAACACACGTCTTTGTAATTGTTGAAACTGTCCTTCTGTTCTGTTTCTCTGCTTTGTATCCCAGGTAAATATTTAATGAATAAATAAGAAAATACCATAGTGTGAGAGAAAAGAAAATCTGGAGTTCTGAAATAAAGTTAATTTTTTTTAGACACATTAAAACCTAGAAAATTGCAAATCTCCGATAGTTATTTGATCCTTGGTTTTCCTTTACATTTGGGGTAGCCTTCTGTTTATCCCAATTATTTTTTTTATTCCTTTGCTGTATGAGCCTTTATTGGGAGGCTGTTCCTGAATCCATCATCCTTTCCGGAAAGAGATACTTCCTCACATTTTCCCTGAGCTTGTTTCAGAGCATGACCTCTGGTTCTAGCACCTGCTGTGACTATAGTTATTTAGATACCCACAAATACCTCTGCAGTATACATTCTTTGTTGTTTAGAAGGGTTCAACAGTGATACTATAAATGCACTCCTGCTGGCTGCTATTATGATGCAGTACTGTAATAGTCTGTGATTAATGCCTAACATCTGGAAGGAAATCAATCTTCCTAATGAATATCAATTAGGAAATATGGTAATATTTTGATAGATTTCTTTAGAATGGTGTTATAGCCAATATAAGCAATCTTCGTGAGATGGTAGTTGATCTTTGTGTAAATTGTTCTTCATTGTCTATTGTGATGAAATGTATGAATTCCTAGATATTTGGTACATAATAAATGGTGATGTATAACATAAATACTGTACCCAGTTGATAAAGGCAAAAGGGACAAAGCAATCAGTGGCACAGATATTCTGTTCAAAGAGAGAATAGCGGAACAGAAATGATTTGATGATACAGTATTGATATTGAATAATATTCCAGAATACACCTGATTGGTATTAGTAAGACATTTTTAGCAGAAATAAGGGATTCATTATAGGTAGGATTTCCACAACAGAGTCAGAAGCAGCAAGTTTCAAATGAATTATGTAACAAGATTTAGTAGGTGAAATGGGATTAAAGCTATATAATTATTGGGGAAAGGTATGAAACAGCACCAAGATGTCACTGCACTAGTTAAATCTGTCAGAAGAGGAAATACTAGAAGTTCCCTGTGTGCAGAAATTGTTGTCACTATGGCACATGCTGTCACATCAAGCCACCCACACAGACATCATGCCAGGGGGACAATGCTGCCTCTCTTGTCGCCGTTCTAACATTCCAAAATCTGAAAATGAAGTATTGTTTATTAGGAACTTGCTCAGGCAGAAAGGAAGATTGGCTTGCTGTCAATGTTAAAAAAAGAATCCACTGTGATCTCAAATCCCCCCCATGTTCTCAATCTTACTTTCACATCTAGTAATGGGTTAGTTAATAAATAAAGTCCTTGCAGATGCATCTATTTTCCACATCATGAATACACATTAATAATAATAATTGTGTTCTCACACAGGGCTGATGTTCTAGTCAGCAAATGTACTGGTGTTAAACTGAGGGGAAATTCAGCATTGAGGTAAGTGGTAATGCTCCCATACAATTTAAGCATTGTCGCTGGACACAAGTACATTACATGGAACAAGTAGGGCCCTGTGTTATAACGATGGAAGTGCAATTATGGAGAAAGGTGGTTAGATGTAGAGTTTATTCATTATGTATAGGAAAATGAATTAAAATGAAGAAGGTGCAATACGTGTATCAGAGGATTACATGTAATATTACTGGAAAGGCAGCTGAAATGCTTTTGTGCAGTGTGGTTTATTTGGAGATAGGGAATTTGAGTGTATGTTTGTCTGAGTGTCTGAGGAATAGTGGTTGCAATAGATTTCAAGAGCTGGGCTGCTGCAAGGGAGAATTCCATCAGATGTGACAGGTCTATAGACACAGGTAGAGTAAGGAGAGGAACCATTCTTCTATGGACTCCTAATTGAGACCAGGGTAAAGAATCAAAGTGGTGTCTTACTTGATCCTCCAATTATTATTCAGCCACAAGATAATGCACAGTCCAATTTAGCTTCCCTCTCCAGGTCTGACGTGAGGGGGGGCAGCTGGGACTGGTATCCTGGGCTTGGTAAAAGGAGGGGTCCAGCCCCCCCCCCCCCTTGCATTTCTTGACCATTTTCTCGCGGACGGCTTCCTTCCTGCCTCCTTCTATGGTGAGTATCCAAAGCAGTATGCAGTTCCCCCCGCTTACCAGCAGCACCCTGCCAGAAAACCCCTAACTTATGGAGCACAGTAGGATGCTTTGGAATAGTGAGAGACCTACCAAGTTCTTTTACATTGTATTCTGTGACAATACAAACTTGGCACCAACAAGGGGTCCATGCTTTATATCTCACTGTACTCTGTTTGCCAAGTATCATCCCAGACTGAAACTGAAGAGCACACCCACAACTGCCACTGGTACTATGTATATCACAATCACCAGAAACAACAGGAGGAGATTAGTATAGTAAACACTATTTGTCCCAGTAGGGACAGCAAGGTTTATTTTATCTGTTTCATTATGTAATTTTGTTTTCAATGACATATTTTTAGACAAATCAATTGTTAATGACATCATTGTTTGGCCGTATAATAGGTGAGACATACATACAGATGCAGCCTTACGGTCGGCCAGGAAATCCACTCTCCCTGCGCGCCTCTGACAGGCGATCGCGCGGCTTTTATTTTATTTTAATAACACAGAATTAAAGCAGGGGGTCTCTGGAGCTGAACCGCATTCATTTCAGCCTCGGGAACCCCCTGCTTCCCGAGTTACAGGCTCCGGTATGGGGTGCCGGTATCTCTCTGCATTGTTTGAATGTCCCGGTAATGTGGGCCGTGACGTGGGAGAATTTAAACATGGCAGGGATACCGGTACCCCATACCGGCTTGTAACTTGGGAAGCAGGGGGTCCCTGAGGCTGAAATCAACGTGGTTCAGCTCTGAAGACCCCCTGCTTCAATACTGTGTTATTGTATTGAATTGTATGTCTTTATTTATATAGCGCCATTAATGTACATAGCGCTTCACAGTAGTAATACACGTGGTAATCAAATAAATAACAGATAATATAAATAACAGATCATGTGAATAAGTGCTTTAGACATAAAAGTAACATTAAGGAAGAGGTGTCCCTGCCCCGAGGAGCTTACAGTCTAATTGGTAGGTAGGGAGAATGTACAGAGACAGTAGGAGGGAGTTCTGGTAAGTGCGTCTGCAGGGGGCCAAGCTTTATGTATCATGTGTCCAGAATATCCACAGTGCTATTCATATGCTTCTTTAAGCAAGTGTGTCTGAGGGGAAGGGCATTCCAGAGGTGTGGGGCAGTCAGTGAAAAAGGTTTAAGGCGGGAGAGAGCTTTAGATACAAAGGGGGTAGAAAGAAGACATCCTTGAGAAGAACGCAAGAGTCTGGATGGTGCATAACGAGAAATTAGGGCTGAGATGTAAGGAGGGGCAGAAGAGTGTAAAGCTTTAAAAGTGAGGAGAAGAATGGAGTGTGAGATGCGGGATTTGATCGGAAGCCAGGAGAGGGATTTCATGAGGGGAGATGCTGAGACAGATCTAGGAAAGACTAGAGTGATTCTGGCAGCAGCGTTTAGGATAGATTGTAGAGGAGACAGGTGAGAGGCAGGAAGGCCGGACAGCAGGAGGTTACAGTAATCAAGACGGGAGAGAATGAGGGCCTGAGTCAGAGTTTTAGCAGTCGAGCAACAGAGGAAAGGGTGTATCTTAGTTGTATTGTGGAGGAAAAAGCGACAGGTTTTAGAAATGTTTTGAATGTGAGGGGCGAATGTGAGAGAGGAGTCGAGTATGACCCCTAGGCAGCGTGCATGGGCTACTGGGTGAATGATCGTAGTTCTAACAGTAATGTGGAGGGAGGTAGTAGGGCCAGGTTTGGGAGGAAGTATGAGGATCTCTGTTTTAGCCATGTTGAGTTTAAGGCGGCAGAGGGCCATCCAGGATGATATAGCAGAGAGACATTCAGAAACTTTGGTTTGTACAGCAGGTGTAAGGTCGGGTGTTGAAAAGTATATTTGTGTGTCATCAGCATAGATGTGATAATTAAACCCAAAAGATGTTATTAGGTCACCTACAGAGAGTGTATACAGAGAAAAGAGAAGAGGTCCCAGGACAGAGCCCTCGGGTACCCCCACAGAGAGATCAATAGAGGAGGAGGAGGTGTTAGCAGAAGAGACACTGAAAGTACGATGGGAGAGGTAGGATGAGATCCAGGATAGAGCTTTGTTCCGAATACCAAGAGTATGGAGAATGTGAAGGAGAAGAGGGTGGTCCACGGTGTCAAATGCTGCAGAGAGGTCGAGTAATATGAGCAGAGTGTAATGACCTCTGTCTTTGGCAGCATGGAGGTCGTCAGTTATTTTAGTGAGGGCTGTTTCCGTGGAGTGAGCAGTGTGGAAGCCAGATTGTAGAGGGTCTAGGAGAGAATAGGTGTTGAGAAAATGGAGCAAGCGAGAGAATACAAGACGTTCAAGGAGTTTAGAGGCAAAAGGCAGGAGGGAGACAGGTCGATAGTTAGAAAGACAGGTAGGGTCAAGCTTGCTGTTTTTGAGTAATGGTATGACTGTTGCATGTTTGAAGGAGGATGGAAAGGTTCCAGAGCAGAGGGAGGAGTTAAAAATGTGTGTAAGCATAGGGATTATTGTAGGAGCAAGAGGTTTTAGGAGATGGGAGGGAATGGGGTCAAGAGGGCAAGTGGTAGAGGGAGAAGAGGCAATCAACAGCGACACATCCTCCTCTGAGACAGTGGAAAAAGAGTCAAGGAAGGCAGGAGGAGAGTTAGGAAGAGGTGTAGGATGGGAGGAAGAAACAGAGGGGATGTTCTGATGACAGAGGGGATGTTAAAATAAAATAAAAGCAGCTTCATTACCTTAGCGGCTAGCCAGAGTACCTGGTTTATTGGGGGTAGGGGAGGTGGGTGAAGGTCGAAGGTGCCCCCGGGTGGGTGGTGAGGCATACCGGTAGGTTGCGGGAGGGATTAATCCCTTCATTACCGTAGCGGTGGTAACCGCTAAGGTAATGAAGGGGTTAACCCCTCCCACTACCCACCCGAAAGGCCTAACAACCCACGCCGGGGTAATTACCCCCTTCACCCACCCCCTCAACCCCCAATAAACATTAAAATACAATACAAACACCAATAAACCCATTGATTACCAGTGTGATTACCTATACTCCCAAAGGGAGCAAAGATAAGCCCAAAGGCAATGAATGGGCACCCTACTACCCACCCCCTCTACCTCCAGCAACCCCTCCCACTCCCCTCTAACACATACAGTACAGTAATGGGCAGAATCCCTACTATCCAGATATGGATAAAAGCACATTTGCCCATTAAAAAATAAAACATTCAGCCAATCAGGTATCATGCCTCCCTCCCTTTTTGATGATGTCACATCACTCAAAAAAAGGAAAGGCATCATATGGTACATCCACCAATCTGATTGGGGGAAGTACCATGTGATGGCTTCCATTTTTTTTTTTGCTGAAGTGACATCATTTTAAAGGGATGGAAGCATATGCTACCTGATTGACTGGCTTCTCTCCCTTTAAGATGATGTCACATATTGTGGGCATGGTTTACCAGTGTGACAATCAATGGGTAGAAGGGGTGGGGGTAGTTGCCCCGGAGAGTGTGGTTAGGCCTCCCAGGTGGGTAGCTGGAGGGGGGTTAACCCCTTAATTACCATAGCGGTTAATAACTGCTAAGGTGATTAAGGGATTACAGGCCAGTAGTTAGTTTTATTTTATTTTACTTTCTGTGCCCACTGAAGACGAGGAGGATGGGGACCGCCTTCATCTTGGAAGGGGTAAGTACAACTTTTATTTACTATATCCTGGCTGGGTAATGTTTTGGTAATGTTTTTGGTTTTTTAATGGCCAAATCTGCTATTATCCGGATCTGGATAATAGGGATTTTGATCATTACTGTACTGTATGTGTTAGGGGTGGGGGTTGTTGGGGGTAGAGGGAGTAGGCAGTAGAGTGCCCATTAATTGCTAATGTGGTTATCTTTGCTCTCATTGAGGGCATAGGTAACCACACTGGCAATCAATGGGTGAATTTTATTATATTTCAATGTTTATTGGAAGTAGAGGGGATGGGTGAAGGAGGTAGTTGCCCCGTGGTGGGTGTTTAGGCCTCTCGGGTGGGTAGTGGGAGGGATTAACCCTTTCATTACCATAGCATTTACTACCACTAAGGTAATGAAGGGATTAACCCCTCCCAACCCCTCTACCCCCAATAAAGCAGATACTCTGGTTTAACCCCTTCATTACCTTAGAAGGTAGCCGCTACGGTAATTTAGCAGCTTTTATTTTAATAACACAGTATTGAAGCAGAGGGTTACAGGCTGTATGGGGTGCCAGAGTTTCTCCGCATTGTTTAAATGTCCCAGTCACGTGGGCAGTGATGCGGGAGGATTTAAACATGGCAGAGATACCGGCGTCCCCATACCGGGGCCTGTAACTCGGGAAGCAGGGGGTTCCCGAGGTTGATATTAATGTGGTTCAGCTCCGGAGAACTCCTACTTAATACTGTGTTATTAAAATACAATAAAAGCCGTGCGATCCCCTGTTAGAGGTGTGCAGGGAGAGTGACTGATTGTGTCTACTCTCAATGCGCCTCATTTACAGACAGATGCAGTCAGAAAGGATTCACACAGCGGGAGTCCCATTCAGAAGCAGGGACCCCCGCTGTGTTAATCCTGATGGGCCATTACCCCCTGCCAACACTGTGCTGCGGACAGCCACCTCTTTGCACACTGTGCCACCTCTGCGGCAGCACGACCCACCTTAAGGCTGCATCTGTAATACCTGGGGCAATTAATTTCATAGTGGTCATCACATTTTGATTAATTTTGTTCAGTAGAACACACATCAAATACTTTCCGAGTCTGATGTTTTTTCAGTTTTTTTTTACTTCCTATAAAGCATATGGGGTCAGCTACAAACAGGACAATTTACTAAGCTTTTGAAGGTCACAAAGCATGTACCACATGAATGAGCGTCTTCACATATCATTTAATAGCCAGACTTACAGCCTGGAAAGGGACCGTAACTATTGTGGCTATAAATAGTCCGCTAAGTAAATTGCTTTTCCCACGGGGTTCTGAGCAGAGGGACCTTTTTCACTGACAGCAGAAATAACAGGAAGAGTTGGTTATATTAGCCAGTGACTTCCCATCAGAGAGTAAGAGTAGGAAAGGAACTGGTCAGTTTGAGCAAACCACCTGCGTTAGTTTAATACACTGGTTAAAAAATATATTTGTTTTATAGCAGACCAACCACTGAATCCATCGGTAATCGTACAAATTGTTAAGACCGCTGCTCTAGAATTTAACTTCTGAAAACTGAATTTGCATCTGTTTTATTAAGCTTTATTTGGTTATTGCATCAGCAAGAATTTATAATCTAACATTTATAATCTGATATAATGTACTTGAGCTACAAATAAAAGAGAGCCATTTCCAAGTGTAATATATATATATATATATATATATATACTACTATATACTACTGCGAAGCGCTATATATTCATTAATGGCGCTATATAAATAAAGACATACATACAACATACACACACACACATATATATATTGTGACAGAAACCAGGGGATGGTAATAAATTCCATATATAGGGCTCCCAGGATACTGAACAGTTTCTATCCTGTTTGGCCTGGGAGTGCAGCCTTATAATACATGCACTCCATCCCACAGTTTGGCAAGCGCTGGAACTGAGGGATGAGAGATCCAGACCAGAGTTTGTCTGCTGCCTGATTTTCTGTCACCTGTCATGCTAATTAGAAATCAGGTATGTAAGACTGATTTCCTGTTCCCTCTCCCCTCTCCCCAAGAGCCAGGAGGCTGGAAGGCTGCTGAACTACAGTGGGGAGAAGCCTCTTCCCCAAACAGGTTCAATCATTCTGTTCATTTGTCTAAGACTGCAAAAGTACCTTGTTTTGTTGTTGGAAGTGGAAAAGCCACTTCCACCCTGAGTTAGGGAAATCTAAGTTAAGCTATCGCCCAGGTGAGCAGCTTTTGTTTTTGATGTGTTTCTGTTGTATGCACTGTGGCAGTCTCAGTGCCTGGGACTGAATAAACCAGGCTTAGCCTGTTTAAAGGAACAGTACGTGACGCCTCATCATTTAACCTACCCTAAAAGACTGTGTTCTAACAGTCCCGGACAAATGGCGGAGCCCCGGAGGTAGCTGTTTGTCACAATATATATATACACACACACACACACAGTGGGGCCCTGCTTTTCGTCGTTTCGCTTCTCGGCGATCTGCCAATACGGCAGTACCGAGAAGGGGGCCGCCACATCTGAGCATGCACAGAACGGGGACAGCTGAGGTCGCACATGTGCAGAACGGGGGAGTGGCCGAGGTTGCTCATGCGCAGAAGGGGGGACTGCAAGTCTGCGCAGGAGGGTAGTAGACGCCAGAACTTGCTGGTTCCGCTTTTCAGCGGGGCCATGGAACGGAACCCGCCGTATTAGTGGGGCCCTACTGTATAAAATATTATATATATATATATTTTTATATATATATATATATATATATATATATGGGAAAAAAAGAAAGACTGCGCCTAAATGCAAGGATGTAACCAGAAATATTAAATTGAAAATGATGTTATAATAAATCGATGTGAATACCACTAACAGCTAATAAGGTAATAATGAACAAAAATCATGTGCTCATACAATGATCAATAATGTAATTACAATGCTGACTTAATGCAAATATAATTGAACAAAAATGATATATAATTAAAAAAATATATAAAGATTAAAAATACAAAAATAGAAAAAATAAAAATCATGAGTGAAAAAAATAAATATATATATACAGTATATACTGTATATATATATGTGAAAAATATATATGTGTATATTATTGTCCAAATATATGTATGTATACTATGTGAGTGAATCTAATAAAAAAATATATAAAACCTGTGTTGATCTCAATTAAAACATAGATGCTGGCAGCTTTCTTCTTGGGTGCAACAAACTCCCTTGACGAACCTAAGTAAAAAGAGAAGAAAAAAAGCGCTCGATCTTCGTGTGATAACGTATAAATTTTTTATAAAACTTGTGTAAATTACCCCTGAAGAAGTCCCCTGAAGATTACCCCCTGAAGAAGTCAGAGAAAGTCTGAGGAAACGCGTAGGGATGGTATTATTGCACATGATTTAGTGCTCTTTTGACTTTTATTAGCAGCCAAAAGGTTTAAGCAGGCCAAACTCTGCTTCGGTACACTGGGACTCTTTCATTAGAGGGAACCTACGCCACAGGACTGTGGTTGACGGAGGAATCTGAAACCAGTTACACCACTGATGAGGAGTGACGACATCCATTCCCAGCGGAAGAGCGGAGACGCGGCGGCACCTCGAGGCTACTCCTGTATATGAGTATAAACTTATACAATGCTGTTTTATATCGTACTCTTGTGAGTTTTGAATTGTCTTCACACATGTTTTATTACATTTTTTATACGTTATCACACGAAGATCGGGCGCTTTTTTTCTTCTCTTTTTTCTTTTATATATATATATATATATATATATATATATATATATATATATATAAATATATATATATGCATACCCCGCATTAACGTACGCAATGGGACCGGAGCATGTATGTAAAGCGAAAATGTACTTAAAGTGAAGCACTACCTTTTTCACATTTATCAAAGCATGTACTGTACTGCAATCGTCCTATACGTGCATAACTGATGTAAATAACGCGTTTGTAACAGGCTCTATAGTCTCCACGGTTGCGCACAGCTTTGGTACAGGTAGGGAGGTGGTATTGCTATTCATGACGTGTTGACAGGCGCATGCGTGAGCTGCCGTTTGCCTTTTGGGCGATATGTCCTTACTCGCGAGTGTACTTAAAGTGAGTGTCCTTAAACCGGGGTATGCCTGTATACACACACACACACACACACGCACACTCGCAGGCTTCATTGTTCTCTCATGCATGACATGTTGAGTTATAGTACAGTATTCTGTCCCAACAATACTATTGAATCCTGTGCAATCTGTGATATTCTGAACCATACTGGGATATGCTCTGTTATCTGGGGGAACAATGAACACATGCTACATCTGTATATGGATGAATAGATAGCTAAATATGTATATATTGTCTAGCAATAGTACCAAGTAATTCCAGACTAGAGTGGTATGAACACTGGCCAAGTTTATGCAGCTGCTGAGCTATACAGATCGAACCAGCCACAGAGAGCAGATGTCACTGGGCACATATAAACAAGGCATTTTCTCCAGAACAACAGATCACTGGACATAACAGATTAATATATGTATGCTTTGCCCATGGGATTTAGACAATTACAGACTAAAGAATGATGTCTTAATAAATCCCCACAAGATGGTGTTAGTTGTAACTCTGTTATTGTTACGCCGGTGCTGCCCGCAGACCAGACCCGTCCCTATTACTGAGGTGGGACGTATATGTGCACGCACCCGCAGCAAAAGGAGCGTGTCCGGAGTGTGGTGTTTTAGGCATTGCCAGGCCAGGTGGTGATAGCTATAGCAATACTTGCCGGTTCCGGTAAAGAAGAGCCGTAGTCGTTGCCGTTAGCCAAGGTCAGGGATAGGAGAATTCCGGAAGATCGGTGTCCAAGCAGGGATCGAGAGCCAGAGATTGCCGTCCGCCAAGCCAAGTCGTGACCTGAGTGAATGAAGATAGAGAGTGCCAGAGTAGACATCCGCAAGCGGAGACTATGTCGAGCAATGAGTGAGTGGCAGGACAGGCATTATATATTGCGGCTGACCAATCAGAAGCGGGGGCAGACCTGGAGGAGTGCGTGGAGCTGTCTTGGATAGGTCCCCTTGATTGGCAGGCAGATGAGTAGGTTTGTTCTGGGGAAATAGCCTGTACGTCAGTTGGGGCGTGGTTTCACTGCTAGTGCAGTGAATAAATTATTTTCACCCGGCGCGCGCTGTCCACGCGCACGCCCGGGACAAATGGCAGCCGCATGAGAGAGAGGCGGCCGCGGAGCAGAGGCGGACCGCCGGAGACGGCAGGGAACCCCCAGGGCAGCGGGAGATGACCGGCGCCGGTGAGAGGGACCCAACACGGCAGCAGCAGGAGGTATAGGAGGTGAGGAGGGGTCGTGCTGTGAGCGCCGCGATCCCCGAATCCTCACAGTTATGGTCTTTTTGTTGCTAGGCAGAATATTTTAACATTGTTTAAACAGCACAGTTAGCAGGAGGAACTATATCTCTGGTGCTTGCAGTTAAAGCAGCCATTCCACCTTACAAACTCCTTTTTGGGGGGGAGGGGGGGAAGGGGGAGAGTATATTGCGCCACTTGCTGAACTGCTCTATTTTCAGTTTCGGAGACCCTCCTGTTTCCATGAAGTTACTGTTATTACTTCCTGGTATCACAGGTGGATTTAAATGACTGCCCAATAGGAAGCTGGAACCAAAGACAATATCAGGGCTTATTTTTGGCCCCTGTTTTGGCAGCCATTTTGTTTGCCCTATAGGGAGATTTATACAGTACTTCAAGCGCAAGTATCTCAGGGAAAAAAAATGCAATTCATCTATTGGTTCCAAGACTGTAAAAATAGGGTGGTACAAACAAAGAGAGTAGGGGGGATTGTTGCTTTAAACTGTTTTCTCTCCCTTTTTTTGTTCTGTTACTGGTTCGTCTGATAAAATGATCCCTTATAAAACTTTATAAGATTTTACCTTTTGAGGAGAGCTTACACACGTCATACACGAAGCAGTGATTCCTACAGTACCTCATTGACCACCAATGGTACTAATCCTGGTTACAAGGCCATTTGAAACCTCTACTCTGATCTGAATTATTTGTGTTGGGATTTGTGTAGAACAGTTCTGAATGTTTCAATAAGGTTGGTGCTAGTTTGTTCTGGTCCATCCTTATCATTGACAGAATACAGAAGATATTGGCAACAAGAACATTATTCTATTACTGAATCAGTCATTTGTCTTTTGAAATAAATTGTGTGGGCCTCTTAAAATGTATCATGTAACAAGGACTGGTACTTACTGTACAAATGGACTTTTGGTACAAATACTCGGACTATTTGACACGACCTCGGGTGCAAAAAAAAAGCATCAGAATTAGCAAAAAGAAAAATCCAACTAAAAGCAAAATGATTTGTTTTCTTTTTTACTCTAATGCAATTTACAATAATATTCCATTTGTGTTCCAACCAGAAGGAAACCTCATGCACGCTAAGGGGCCCATAACCGCTGTGACGGATGCCCTGTACTTTATTAGGGGTTAACTCTGTTTCGGTTTTGAACCTCTGTGTTTATTGGGATTGATGTTTCCGTTGTAGGGTCGGGTGTGCTGCTAATTGGTTGTATCTTGTATGTAGGAGAGTTGATGTATGGTGCAGTGCAATTGTTTACATTCTTTCCAGTAGTTAGGGTATACAGTATATATGCATTTGTTTCCCGCCCCCTTCATATTATTAAAGGGTTGTACAATTTTACGCTATGGGGCGTGCGCTTTCTTTTCTTTTATATGTGTACCACCCTTGGGGTATTGCTAATGTTTTCAGACCTAGTCAGTCCTGATCCCCAGGGGAGTTAATGGGTTAATTATTTTAACAGGCCCTAGATTATGTCATGTTGCAATTTAAAGGGTACATGTCTGGCTAGGCCTTGTTTCAAGAAGTTGCTGGAAGAGTCACCCTGTAGGGGATGGCTCTGTGTGTAGTATGCCCACCCTTTAATTTGCTCAGTAACTGAGGAACGGGGCAAACGTTACATAAGGCAGGGTTAAGCCATTTTTGCCTCAGATCCCAGTAGGAACCAGAGGAGGTGATCTCACCTGTGCATATGTTTATAGTAAGTAGCTTGGAAAGAATCCCTTTGCTATTTTTCAGTGAGGGAAAGTCACTTCAATATTATACAGGGTCCCCCTATATGACCCTTAGGCGCATCCTACTCCATCATAGAGTCCCTAGTGTTAGGTCCCTTAGAGCAGGGGAGCGCAATCTTTTCCCCTTGCGCCCCCCTGCTGGCTGTCCGGCTCTCCACGTGCCTCCTTCCCTCCTCCTTACCGTGGTCCCCGGCGTCTGGGTGTCATGATGTCACATTGCCATAGCAACACGACGTCACATGACCTTGCGGCGTCATTTGACGCCACTTTGCCATGGCGACGTGCCTCCAGATGCTGGCTGAATCACGGTAAGTAAGGTTTACAGAGGCCTTTGCCATTTCCCCGGCACTTAATTTAAGTGCCTTTGGGAAGCGCGCTGGGCCTCTGTAAACCCTGCGCCCTCAACAGTTAATCTCGTGCCCCCTAGTTTGAGCCTCTATGCCACCTGGTGCGGCCCCTGCATTCAAGACACCACCTCTGTTCCTGACGGCCTCCGATCAGGCCCTACTATCCTGGGAAGTGGCAAGTGGCAACATATACCTTGCTGGACTTTCTGTTGGTCCGTGTACCCAAGTACTTTGACACCAAGGTCCCAACGTTCCGGTAGTTGAGATGACCCCAGCGGTACCATTGCCAACGGTTCCAGGACTCGTCTGCTCGTCTGGCAGGTGTGTCGACTGCCCTGAGGGTGTTGGGTGCATTTCCTCTGGTGGTGCCGTAGAAGGCCTGTTTTGTGCCGATTGCTGCCAGAGGGTGCCGGATGCCCCAACATTGCAGCCAAGAGGATGTGTCCTTACCAAGTCTTCGTCTGATGGAAAAGCTGGGCCAGAGAAGCGGCGGAGTCACGAGGTCGAAACATCCATCTTAAATGCTGTGTTGCTGCCAGAGGTCTGGAGGAGCCCCGCGCCAGAGGAGGACATCGGCGCTGCCCAAGACACCACCGCTGCTGAAAAGGCCAATCTCGATGACATCTCCTACCTGCAATTGGGTTAGATGAAATCCCTTTCTACCCGACAGGAGTCTGCTGCGGCCTTGCTGGAGGAGGAACCTGGCGGAGCCCTGTTTTCCATGCCGTGGGTTGAGGTACTTCTGGTGCAACCGGAAGCGATGTCACTGCCGGTGCCGAGCATGGGTCTGTCTAAGGGCCAAGATAAGCTTGGCCCTTATGTATGACATAGCAAAGATGGCCGCCACATTGGATGCGGAACCTCCATTGTTGCCAACCGGAGAGAGTGCTGGACGTTGCTCGTCTGCTCCTGCTCCACTACAGAGCCCATCCCAGGGAAGAAGTCGGCGTGGATCGTTCCACAAGACCTTAGTTCCATCCCCTAGAGGTCGTGGCCGACCTACCGGTAGCTTGTACTTACTAAGTTCCCTTGCGAGAAATTATTTCCAGGTATGTCCATGGACTTGAGAGACTGGGACTTTGCTGGGAAGGATGGGTGGTTATCCGATTGTGAGGGTGAAATATCTTATGCTAGCGGCATTCCTGTGAATAGGCCTCCCAGGTCGTTTAAATCATTTAGGGACTTGTACCTATCCCAGAAATCTGCTACCTCTGGTGTGTCTTCCCGGATGGACACAAGGTCTAGTAGTTCAAATGAGCCTAGGGAATCTCTTAAGTGGTGGGACTCCATGTTTGAGGGCTATGCCCCTAGTCTAAATAGAACGAGACTATTGCTTGTAAATGGTTCTATTGTGGATCACTGGTGGGAGGAAGGTCAACTATCCCAGGAAGAGATAGCAGAAGCCCTCCGCAAGCGGATGAGTGAGATAAATTTGGGAGTAAGAGTCCCCAAGGGCCCCTCCATCTTCTACCAGAAGGTTGAGTTAAGTGAACCTCCATTCTGGGTATTACCTGGTCAGGGACATGACCATAAGATTCAAAGGTTAAGCAGAGCTGACTGTGCTATTCTCCATAGGTACCATCCATCTCACGGGTATACTTTCCCGTATGTGCCTGAACCCATAATGGACTAAATAGATCAACACCGTCATGAGTGGTTGAAGTTAGCGGTTCCTGAGAATCTTAAGACCAAAACATGTGAGGACAGGTTCATTAAGGATGACAAGGTTCGTTCTGTAATGGAGAAATGGCTTATGGGAACATGTATTTGTAAAGACAGAGCAGAGGTTAGACAGTGCCCTGGTCCTGCTAAGGTATATTATAGCTGGACCAAGTTATTCAATGGGAGGGTGGTCAAGAATCCGGACCCATAACATTATAAGTGAGGGTTTTCTTGTATCTTCCCATTGGAAGAATAATTGTATAATCTATCATCACTGATATCAGTGGATGATAAGGATTGGTAGTCTGTGTATGGTATAAGGTTATTTGTACATCTGCTGTAACCTGTATTAGTTTGCAGAAACCAGGTGGATGGATGGTACCTACATTGGATCCACGCGAGGACGTGTGATGTTTCACCTAGAGGAGAGCATAGCCATGGCTGGTCCAGCTATCTCTCTACCTTCCCTGTCACGTAAGTTCTAATAAGATGTAGACAGTGATAGGCTATCTTATGGTGGTTTCCCCCGCCTCATGCTGACTTCCTGAGTGACAAGAGTGGAGATGACACTGGGATCTGTGATAGCCATGGTGGTACAGATACTGGGCCCTCCCTCTTTGAGTTGCAGGAAGGAAGTATCTAAATTATAGATTGAAGTTCAGTCCCTTAGGGGTGAGACCTTCAGTTTCCAGCCTGCCCCTGCATGGGGTAGGAGAATGTTGGAGACGTCTCCTCCCAGCTGGGAGGGAGACATGTGCTCAGCCTCATGGGCTGAGGGCAGCTATCTACTCTAGCCAGGCCTCAATATTACTCGCAGGCCAGTACCATCCAGAAGCCAGGGATCTATCCTATCAACTGAAGCATACGCTGTAATGACACCGCCAACGGCTGCTACAATAAAGATCATCCTCATTTATACTTCTGACTCAGTGGCAATCTGTTGGACAGAGGTATTGGGGGTAAAGGTTGTCATGGTGGGACTGCCTTCAGTACTGCTAAACCCACTATGTCTGGAGGCGCTGACACCAAGAGAAGAAGAACCAGCGGATCCCCAAAAAGACTGTCCTGTAACCCCACACTATCGCACGCAACTCATCTCTCCTGTTACCTCGCAGGTAATCAGCACTACATCAGCAGTAGCGTAGCCAAGTTATCCCAGAGGGGGATGGAACATGTGCTACAGGTAAAACAGGTATAGGCAGAGGACTGAGCATAGGCAGATGCAGCATATAGAATGGACAGATAAACCACTTTTTGTGATTATCCTTATAGTTCCTTACAGACTGTAACTATTTATCCTTTACTGTGCAGCACACCTGCCTCTGCTGAGCTCTCTCCCTCTCTCTCTCTCCCTCCTTGCCAGCGATATGTCAAAAGCTGGTGGAGGTGGTTAGTTCAGGTAGCAACAAGGGCTTTAGCTACATGGCTGGGTATTAGGGCTCACCTTGTTGTGTGTGTTTGAGAAGACATCCAAAAGCCTTTTGGCCAGTCCCTGGCACTTATAAGTGGATCCGTGGTACAGGGCTAATTGTGCTAATAAAGCGGTGGCCTTTTATACCCAACTCCCTTGTGTCTGTGTTCTATTTGGATGTCAGTGGGACAGCTATAGTGGAAGGACTATGGAGGAGTCTGCAGTATGCTCTGTTACATCCAGTATGCCTGTGACCCTAAACAACGTATTAGGATATAAGAAAAAGACCAGAGTTAAAAGTGGGCTCTGGGAGTTTGCATCAAAGAGGCATTGCTGTAGAAGGAGATTTGTACAGAACATCAGGATTTGTATAAGTGGCAGTTGCTCTAATCAGAGATACATCCTTAGGCAGCAAGGTTGCTGGGCTTGAATTAGAGATGACATTTTAACGGCTTATTCAACTGGCTATTGTTGACTGTAGGTGACATGTGTACTGTCATTGTTTTGTGTTCAAAATTATTTTGTCATCTCTTGCTTCCAGGGACAGAAGGAGGGGGCCCCGGCCCCCTTAAATGGGTTGACTATAACACATAGAGGACATGTCAGAGGTTTGTAAGCAGAGATGCACTTTACATGTCCGTAATAACTACATTTAGTTAACACACACTTTATATATGGGATGTAAATATTGTTTTAGTCTGCATCTGGTTGAATTTTAAATTGCGTCCATTCTCACAGCAGGTGTGCCTTTGATTTTGTTTTCAGTTTTATTCAAAGTAATGTCTTATTCACAAACCAATTGTGCTTGGGTGATTTTTAGCAGGAAAAAATGAGGTGAATGATCACCCCGATGACGTGTGCTGCAGAGTATAGGTATTCCCACAACATAAAGAAAGTCTCAACACTGCCAGTGTATGTCCGGAATGTATACAATGATGAACGGAGTGAGTAAAGTCCAGTGACTTGACCCCTAGTGTGGGGAACGGGTTAGCGGTAATGACAAGAGAGGGATGACTGGGGGAGGTCTCTCGACCGGCACCGGACCCCTTCAGTGTATGTATCCGCACATGAGACCAATCCTCCTGGGGACACTCCGTAAATATTGGAAATGAAGTCCACTTACTGCATCTGGTGGATCCGGATATGCGTGCTCCTCGCTGCTCGTAGTACACAGAGGGGGGACTTCTCACTGGAGGGAGAGAAGGGACAGCGGGCACTGCTACTCAAATAGTGAAGGCTGGACTGCGCTGGGGTAAAAAATTGTTTATTTAGCCATACGCAAACAGGGATAAAAAGGGAAGGTCCCCTGTAGTAACTCTAACGCGTTTCACCCGTACGGGTCTTTTGAAACGCGTTACAGTTACTACGGGGGACTTTCCCTTTTTATCCCTGTTTGCATATGGCTAAATAAACTATTTTTTACCCCAGCGCAGTCCAGCCTTCACTATTTGCCTAGCAGTGCCCGCTGTCCCTTCTCTCCCTCCAGTGAGAAGTTCCCCCTCAATGATTTTTAGCAGGATGAACCTGCAATACAGTATTCATAAAAGGGGTAATGCACAAACGCTAAAAAGTGGCACTGATTCCAAAAACCCAGCAAATTGCTTAAACAATGTGCTGTCCTCTGCCCAGCTCGATTTGCGAAAGGTTTTCCCATCACTGTTAAGACCACATTTAGCACTTTGCGTAGGAAGCCTTTTCATAGCATCCAGATGAATCATAGGGGTCTGGTTTATGCATATTTGGGGGTCCTACACATATGCAACAATTAAAAGCAAATTATAATAAATATGGGACATATTGTTGCTATTAGTTAGTACTGCTATTTACCGCCAAGTATTAATGGATCCACAATGCTGTGCAAAGTGCTTCATTAACAGCATGGATATAAAGCCCTAAAAACACAGCAAACTTGAAATACAAGTGTGGGCTTCTTCAGCTGCAGCATTAGTACATAGCCCCCCAACTGTCTGTCGTGTTGTATATGAGGACTTGACCTAATGCTATCTCTAAACCGAACTTCAGTCTAATGTAGCCATGTGCGAAACTTTAGCCCAAGGTCGTGAATAAGGTGAATTTGCCCTGATCGGCTGCTTAGACGGATATAGAATTTAGCCCTTGTTATGCAGTAAACAAAAAGCCAACAAGTGGTGCATTTGCATGTCTCGGCCAGATCTGTAACCCTGCCTTTCCCATTATCGCTTAGCAAACATTGTCCTCTTAATATGCTAACTTGTAAATCGCGAGGTTTGTCTAATGCTGAGCCTTTAAATGGGGCACTGTTCGAGATAGCCAGTTAACTGCACAAATAACACTGCAACATTTCTTCAGATGCTATGTTAAAAAAAAAAAATCAGACTAACATTTATTTCTAAAAAAATAAAGAGGGAAGCTGCTCTCCTGAAAAACAGGTTTATGTAATATTTTCCCGACCAGTTACGTGGAATCTGATGGCCTCAAAGAAACGCAGTGGCCTTAATGTAGAACATTTTCATTGTTATTATTTTACAACTGCAGTAATTTACTTTTCACCCATTTCTTAGAGGGACCTGCAATGTATTACAGATCCCTCCTGCACTGGGCTTTTTTTGTACATTTTATTTCTTTTACCTGATAGATACAGTATATAGATAGACAGATTAAGATTTTTTTTAAAAAACACACATTTTAATGTGTGGGTTCTGTACATTTCCTGCTGGCAATGATAATTTGAGAAAGAGCCCATGTACAGTACCTTGAAATATATTTTATACACTAAATATTTGGACCAGTTTAATTTTCAAAATGTGTCCGTTGAGAATGTGTCTATGGATCAGATTTAAAGAAGGGACATGCGTGGTCCAATTATAGTTTTCTGAGCCTGCAAAGGATCCAAACTGTTGGTTGGCGCATGGCTTTCATGTGGAGCTTTTGTTTTGCTTTCTCACTCTGACGTTTTCCCAGCTCTGTGATGAGGTTTTTTCCATTCCGTCTGCCTGTCACTTCTTGGAAACCCTCACTGGAGTTGGACCCAGGGATTTGCTCTGTAACGAGTATTGATTGACATGGAAACAGGCTCGTAGCATGGAGACTCAAGGCACGGCAGCTGTTGCAAGTTTGGAGGACTTTGCCCAGCTCTGGCAGTGGGCGGGAAGGGCCAGGAAGAAATGTATTTTCAGAGGCCTTTGATCTTCTTCACTTTATTTCTTCTTAATTTAATTTAGCTCTGGAGAAACCTGCCGGAGGGGCAGCACTGGGAATGAAAACACTCTGTTTATTTGCTGTACAGAGCACAGTTTCCTGAGCCTGGAGGTACTGTAGATGAAAACGTGCTACGAGAGGGATCTGCTTTGTGATGCATTGCAAGCTCCCTGTCAGCAAGAGGTTAACCAGCAACAATCCTTCTGACACATAGCCCCTTATATTCTATATATTGCGATACAGATGTAGCTGCTCACTTACTGATAATGGAGAATATCACGATATAACGCAGAATTTCACAGCGTTCCCATAGGATTCAATGGTAGTGAGAATTCAGAATATTAGAACCTACAGTACCCCACCATTAAAATAACCCAGGCTACATCTGCAGCACTGATACAGTATGATGCTATCGCAAGGAAAGTCTATTGAAGTCAAAGGGGCTTTCCATGCTATATAATTGGATTGGCACTCACGCACTTTATAGAATAAAGGACATAGTTTCCGACATCATAGAAAAGTGAAGCACTCAATGAAATAATTCAACGATAACCCTGTAGCCGCCATGAGAATACAGGGCAGCTATATGTTTAAAGATATCAGGACAAGAACACATAAGAATCACCATATCAATCAGAGGCCTAATATACATAATAGGTTATCTATTCAGTTCTAATAAAAACACTCTTTAAATATTTATATTTTAATATATATTTAATTATAAATTGCATTCAAATGTATTCATGAGTTAAGCACACATGCAACTATACCTTTCCAAAGTTGAAAGAGGTATTAAAGTGCCCGGTTAGAGCTGGTGCTATTATTAAGCCTCCGAATGCAGTGCCTTACAGATATGCACTTCTTAGGCCTAGGATATAGTGGGCACCCACGCAACGGAACGCATGGCGTCACGCGCACCTGTCGGCCGAGCAATCGGTGGACTGACATCCACAGCGACGCGGAGGCGTGGCCGTGACGTTACGAGACTGGTTTGCCCTCATTGGCTGAACCGCTCCCCCGTGACCCGGCCTGGGCGAGACAATCAAAATCTTTTGTCGCTCAAAACGCTGCCGCGTTTCATCGCTCGTGCGGTCACGCGCTTTGCGGACATGCGCAGACTTGACGGCCCCCTTCTCTGTACTGACACGCCAAGAAGCGGGGCCCGCCTGTATCTAAAAATAAGAGCGAATGGTTCTCATTAACCCCTTGGCACGTCAGATAAGCCTGCAATATATTTCAAAGCAATCCCCTGTTGCACCCAAAGCCCAAAGGGTTAAGGCAACTGGGGGGTATTAAAGTAGCACATTGTACTACTCAATCATTTTATTTTCTTATGTTTGCTGCTTATTCCCGTGAGTCGCCCAGTTGTTTCCCTATGACATACCAACATTTTTGGGTGCCTAAAATGGCCCTAAACATGAAGCTGTCAGCAGCCTATCACTGTGTCCCTGGCTACTCGGAGGCAGGATGTTCCCTAGCAGCCATCTTGGAAGAGGGCACATTTCATATCGCATTTCTCCAGAATTGTGAAGTACAAAATGATTTTGTCCAGAGAGCCAAAAGTCAACCATTCATATTTTAGTCATTCAATGGAAAATAAATCACTATATCATACATATTGCACAGTCTGTAATATTGGTACTATTGGTACAACATTCGTTAGTCCCCAATTTAAAAGGTTTATGTTGCTGAAAGAATAATGAAAAAAAATAATATTATAATATACTTTTTATTTTATTTTATTTTTTTAAATAAATTAAAGTGTAAATTTGTCATTAACCTTTTCAGTGCCATGATGATGTGCCTGACAGGCCCTGGCATGCCAGTGGCCCTATTAACGTAGCAAGTACATCATGGAGAAATACTCGTTTTCCAAGGGGCTGATTGGAACAGTCGGCCCAATCGTTTCTGTCAGCTTGGTGTCGATGATCCCTGCTGAAGCGAACACGTGACCACAAATGCCGGAGGACCTCTGGCACTGAAAAGCTTAAGAAAGCAATGGTACCACACATTTTGATCAGGGAGAAGGCACAATAAAAAGGTATGAGAACACGCAAATGACAAGAGGGCTTATTTTAGCATCTCCAAAGGGTGTCAATTCGTGTCTAAAGAGCCCTTTCCGATTGGATTGACATGCTTTGCTATGCTATAAGCCCTTCTCGCATATCCTATCCGTGCGGAAAAGGCTTTTTTTTTTTTAAAGCGGTTTCACTCTGGCTCAGCCAATCCGATCAATTTGTCAAAAAAGCCTCGAACACACATTTTTGGATGACGACTGCAATTCTCGTAGCTCCATTATGAAAACCGCTCCTAAAAACCTCGCTTTTTTGAGGTGAAACTTCTTTAGTGGGACCAAATCGCTGTTTCTGGAGACGGAAGTGGGTTATGGAAATGACGTCAGTGCTGGCAGATGAAGCCGTCAGCCACGCACTTACCTCCATGCCCACAGTCCATCTCTGCGAAAACATCAGCAGCGCCATCTGCCATCACATACACATTCACACCGGCTGCTATCCCCCTCAAAGCATGCGCAGAAGAATAATCAGGCCAGTGCACGAGCAGAGGTTGTACAATAAAGTATTTAGGATACCAATAATCGTGTTGTAAAGTATTCCTAAATACAAAAATTGGGAGCCACGCTTGTATCCCGTTAGAAGCGGATTCGCGTTTAACGGATCGCGTTATAACAGGGTTGAGCTGTACTGAGAGGTCTGGCATTGCAGTAGGTTTGGTCATCTGTGTAATATATTTCTGATCAGTGGGAATTTTAAAGGTTTTAATTCCCTCCTAGTCCTAATTTGTGCTGCCCCAGCTCCTACCCTATAACCTTGCTGATGCTTTGCAATTACAGTGGGTACTGCTACATTCTACATGCGCACAGTGAACCATGAATGAAATAAAGGGTGCAAAAGGGAAAGATGTAATACTGTATCTTCTCTGTATATGACTGCCCTGCGGGGCTGCTAGCTTCTAATACAAACAATGCCCAAGGTACTTAATTCCACTGCATGTAAATGACAGCAAAATTCTGGACAGGACTTAATAAAGATAAATGACGATTTCATATGAAAGAAATTAAATGAAAGCGACACAGTAACTGCACAACGCTGTGGACTAATTAATCTTTTCTAAGATCCTTTTTTTCTCCTGAAATGTTGTTTTTCCAAATAGAGGATTTTGTATTCTTACATTATCAATTAGATAGTAAGGATAGGCGCGCTCGCGGGTTTGAAATACAAACTTTGCAAACGTCGAAGTTCATTTGGAAGTTGGAGTCGAGCCTAAGAACAAACTTTGGAATATGAGCAAAATTCGAGCCAAAACCAGAGAATGGATCATCCTGTGATTCTTTTTTTATTTATTTTTTAACAAAGTGGGCAAACAGTTGAGGGCGCGAATGAAAACATCCATGAACTTTTGCAACAAGTTCAAAGCTTGAAACATTTGCCTACACATTTCTAAAAATAATTCCTGCTAATTTTGAGATTGGTTTGTAATGTGTAACAAATTATAGCACAATCAGGTTCTGGCAAAACCAAAACACAAGAGGTTTTTATAGAACCAAAACCAATGCACCAGTGAAAGTGTCCACCATTACTTTGTGCCGTCAGAGGCCATACTCATGTGATTAGAGACTTATTGAATAAATAAGCCAGTGTAGAAAATACCTGCTCACATTCAGAAATCACATGTAATATTTTAGAGCCGTCAACACACTAATTTCAGGCACAGGCAATGGGGTGATCTAGTATTTGCAACGTGTGAACTCTTGTAGAACGGAAGGAAGTGTCAAAATATAATATAATGTATTATGTAATATAGCATGTCAGTTGTAGTCAACAGTGATGGGTTTTCAGCGTCTATTTGTTCTCTGATCTGAGAATAGATCATTCCTTGAAGATCAAACTGTAACACTTGTTAAACATGTGAAATTGGTGGTCAGTGAATGGGGGTTGATTCTTTCTATGGGGGTTTTCTATTCATCAAGCTTCAAGTCAATGGCTTTTGCCCCAAACCACTCCACGGTAACTACCCTCTTAAAAGTTTGCAACGAGATACAAAGTGGAATGGAACTGGGACAACTGACTGGTGCAATATTCCTAGATTTTGCAAAGGCTTTTGATACTGTTGATCATGTTATCTTGTTACATAGTTACATAGAAGATGAGATTGAAAAAAAAACATCTACGTCCATCAAGTTCAACCTATGCTAAATTTAGACAGATACTTTATCCTATATTTGTACTTAGCAAGGACCTCAGTCAGATATCATCTAATGCAGGGGTGCGCAAACTTTTTCATCTGGGCCCCCCTGCTTGCACCCCCCCCCCCCAACTTTTCTCTGGCGTTTCTGACATCACGACGTCATGTGACCCGTGCGGCATCATTTGACCTCTGTAAACGCCGCGCCCCACAGTTTGCGCAGCCCTGATCTAATGATATCTCATAAGGGGAAAAATACATTCCTTCCTGCCTCCAATATTGTTAAACAAGCTTCAGTGCTCTGGAATAGGGGAACACGCTTTCAACTGGTTTTACTCCTACCTATCGGGTTAATCCCAATATGTCTCTATCTCGGGCTCTAACTCTAACCACTCGGACATCACCTATAGGGTCTCACATGTTTTCTGTTCTGGGGGTCCCTATAAGCTTCAAAATCTGATGAAATGGAACACCACTGGGGGCCTCAGTAACGAGGACTCCTGGGGGTTGTCGGAACGGCTAAAACAGCGCATCTGTATTAACAGTTCTCTCCGGCTGCAGGGAAGTGGCAGTTCCCGCAAAGACCAAAGGTATTGGGGTCACTTGTACAGGACCCGCTAGGATTCCCTCGCATTACCTAATACAGAGGGGTATCCCAAACAGAAAAAAGAAGGGGGGCGGTTCTCAGAACAGTCAAGCAACTAAGGTATATAACTCCCTCTGAGTGTTAAGAGTGGGCATTCATGGAAGCACATAAAGCATCGATAACAATAAAGAAACACTACAACGTTGTATAGAACAAACAATTATAATTATAAAGTGTGGTGTGCTGTCCCGTGCCCTGGGGACCTGAATAAAAGACAGTTGTATGACAAAAGTTCCTATTATTCTACAACCTTGCTACCTCATCGCCCATCCGCCTGACTTCAGCCCGAAAAAAAGGTAACACATGCGGAGTAGCCAAACATAACACACCGATGTAATCTCCCTAGAAGCCGAACAGGGAGGGTTTCTGTGTCTGTGTGTGTTAGTATTTTTAACCTAAATGGTACTGGGCCTTTAAAGTCTACTCCATCCAACACAATATTCATACCCTGCAATCGCCTTTCCTTCCAAAGTATTTCCAACAGAGCAATTATGCAAGACTTCCTTTGTCATTGCGAAGTAATCCTCCGTCCTAGCGAGTAATCACTGAGCAGCACTAGTTCTTTTAATGGACACACATCACTATAAACTAAGCCTCTGCCATCTGTCCTATCCTCTACTTACATTGGCAAAATAAAGAGGGACATAAATTACTAAGGAAAGAATACAGGAAGGATTTAAAGGCCTGGGCAGGTTCTTTGTTTAATGAGCAGGGCATCTGTTTTGCCTCCATGGTGTAGACGAGGAGGAGGTGAGGAAAGGTGGATTTAAGGAATTTTGGAGAACTCAAAAGATATTTTAAACTGGGGATACAAGCGCATTATCTCCTCTATTGCCAGAAAGGATTGCTCTGCAGGCCGTCTTTGCAGCAAAGAGGATACACATATTTGCACCAGCGCTCCTGAGTAAAACTACCAGCTCTGAAGGCTGCGTGTAAAGAAGAGCCTGAAAAGAAAACGCTAAAACGTTAGTACATCAGATGAAGTGCAGTGGCAGCTCCTCCCATTAAGCCGCCCAGGGCAGCAACACTTTGGGACGTCAAAAATGTCCACCCCCCATATACATTTTCCGCTCTCTTGGGCCTATCGGGCCTGATGGGAAGTCACTTCCATATGCCGGGCGCCTCAAATGACGTCATGGCAAACACGTTACCATGGCAACGAGACGCCATGTGACGTCACTTTGGTGACGTCCGTGGCGTCATTTCACGCTGCGAATCGGAAGGAGGTGGAGGGCGGCAGAAATGAAGCGGCGGCATATGTAAGTGCCTAGGGGCGGCGGACATGGGGACAAATGGAGGTGAAACACTGATAGTGTACAGTACACGTCTCTGCTAAAGCAGCAATCCAGTCCAGTTTAACTCACGTAGAGCCAGATAAAGAAGGCTCCATTAAATCAGGGCTCATAACATATTCCCTAAAACAGGAGTGGACGTTATTTTCCCTGAGGTTAACGAATATCCTCAAAGCTAGTTATATGGAAAAATAATGGCTGTTCTACATCTCATTAGCACAAGCTGACCGCCATGTTATCATGGCATAACGTTACGTCATCGTCCAATAACGTGACATTAAGTACGTCTTAGTGTTACCCCTATCCACACCCCGAAATAGCTCTTCAAGAGAGAGGAGAGGGAAATAATGGCAGGAAATAACCCTATGTTAGTTACATTATGTGTTACTCTGGTGTTACACCCATTCATACACTATTAAAGCCTATATCAGTATCTGGATGTAAGGCCACATTTAGGTATGACCTACAGTAAATAACGGTAAGTCTCCACATTAACGTTTTGTGGATATGCGATGTGATGATAATTCTCATTTACATATTATTTGCATCTTATAACTAACTAACGGCATTATTGTTACGGGTGAAACATGATTTAACATTACATTAATGTCCTTTGAAAATACACCGTTAGTGCTAACGTGACATTAAGTTAGTTTAATGTCACGTTAAATGACTTTACAGAGCTTGGTGGATCTGAGGTGTAATGTTAGCGTCCTGTCCTGCTCTTTAACCAAAAATAAAAAAAAATGTTTTAGTGTTACAAATCCTAATCTTAGTCTCCAATATCTAGGGTTACCATGGTCATTTTTGAACTACACTTGGTTCTGGGGAGAGCTCTATTCTAACCTCCCGGACATTTATTATTTAAAACGCCCAGGAAAGAGCAAGAGGAGATCTGTAAAAAAAAAAAAAAAAAAAGCAAAACAAATGTCAATCAGCCCAAACTAAAGAGGCAATCTAATTATCTAGCTATTTTTATTTATTTATCTTTTCATTTCTTTAATTCAGGATTGAAGCAGGAGGTACCCCTGCAGCTGAACCCCATTCATTTCAGATCCGGGGAGCTTCTGCTTACGGAGGTACTTACCTCCGTAATGGGTGTTGGCAGCCACTCCAGGGTTCACTATATGGCTGCTTTTCAAAGCCCCCGGGCCCTGCTGGCCAATAGGAAGCAATGACATCATCTGGTGCGGCTTCCTATTGGTCCATGTGCCCGGGGCTAAACTGCTGAGAACTGCAGGCGATACCAGCACCCACTTTGGAGGTAAGTATCGCTAGAAGCAGGAAAGCTAACATGTAATTGGGGTGAGCTACGGAAACCCCTGCTTCAAACCTGTATTAAAAAGGATACAAAAACCATCTTGGATTTCTCCTTTAAAGCAGCAGTTCTCACCCAGGCCCTTCTCACCCTCTTCCCACCTTATTTATTACCAGATTGGAACCAAGGGGTTCCCCAAAGCTGAAATTAGCACGGTTTAACTCTGGGGACCCCCCCTACTGCTCGATATTCTTGTTGATAAAGTTAAAGCCAATATGCCCTGCTAAGTAAATCCCCTGCATCACATGGGCTGATAGGAAGCTGCAACGGATGCTGCCATTAATTAGATTGTAAGCTCCTCGGAGCAGGGACTCCTCTTCCTTAATGTTACTTTTATGTCTGAAGCACTTATTCCCATGACCTGTTATTTATATGATCTGTTATTTATTTGATTACCCCGTGTATTACTGCTGTGAAGCGCTATGTACATTAATGGCGCTATATAAATAAAGACATACAATACAATACAATATTGTTTCCCCGGAGGAGACAGGAACATGTTACATTCACCGGTAACTATCTTGGGAAACTGGGGGTTCCCGGAGCTCAAATGTTCCAAAGTGAAAATGATGTGCAAACAACACTTTTTCTGGTAAGAATCTGATCTTTTAAAAAAAAAAAAAAAATTAAAAAAGGCTGGAAAATTTTTTTGTATACAGCACTGACTGTAAATATTCTTACCAGCAAGATTTTTCATTTCTCCTTCAAAGCAAAGCAGCAAAGAAAAGAGCCTGCAAACCATCAGCAATACAGACAATGGAAAGGACTGCTATTGAGCACATACGCAAGAAGAAATATAGATCAGAATGGGACATTGGATAGCGGCCAAATGGCCGTCGGCACTCGGCGGCAGACGGACCCTCCGCCGCGGCGGATCCTTCGCTGGAACCTGCGCCGACCGCCACTTCTACAAGAAGGTATGTTTTAGTGCTGAGGGGGTTAACTGTAGGGGTTTTAGTAGTTAAGGGGTTAACTTTAGCGGTTTTAGTGGATTAGGGTAAGGGGTTAACTTTAGGGGTTTAAGTGATTAGGGTAAGAGTTAACTTTAGCGGTTTTAGTGGATTAGGGTAAGGGGTTAACTTTAGGGGTTTAAGTGATTAGGGTAAGGGTTAACTTTAGGGGTTTTAGTGGTTAGGGTAAGGGGTTAACTTTAGGGGTTTTAGTGGTTAGGGTAGGGATTAACCTAAGGAATTATAGAGTAAGGGTTAAGGTCAGGGACAACTGTTATTGAAGACAGTGGGCGTTTCCGTGCAATAGCTCCCCGATCAGCACTATCATAGTTTAATGAATAACCCATAGTGTACTGCTTACTTAGAAACAAAGTGTTCGCCCAGCTTGGGTTTGTGCTTTTGTGCCGAAATACATCTTCCAATCCCTACCAGCCGGCTCTTTTTTTTTTTTTTTTTAAAGACTTTGGTTATCAAGCAGCTAAGAGGAGGAGATGTTGCTTAGCAACCTTGTCTCCCACCATCCTCTAACAGCTCCAAGAAGATGAAAGAGCTGAAGTGACAAAAAAAGGGTTGGCAAATTATTTTATTTATTTATTTTCAAATAAAAATAAGACAAACTGACTGTCATTCAGAGAAGAAAGGAGAATAAGAATGAAAAACAAAAAAACAAACAAAAGGGGCGAGGAGAGAGAAAGAGAAGGTGGGAGCGAGCGAGTCATACATATAGTAACAGAAAGGGATGAGACACAGAGACTGGAAGAATCCAATTATGTTATCAACTTCAATCCTCACAGCTACTCCAGTTTTCACAAGGTTTCACGCTGTAGTCCCACTTAGGCAGTGCACAATATACAGTGTAAACATATATTATTTGTACAAATTGCTTTCACTAGCTCATTTTGACCCTGGGTCTATAACCCTTTTTTTTTTCATGTAATCCAGCATTTTGAAGAATTAATGATATATATATTTGGGGGCAAGCGCTGACCATTACAGCCTCGAATCCACTGTTGCATTGTTCCTGTACCTATCCTGTAACAAAGAAAGCCGGGTGTGTTTGATATCACATGACATGGCTTCAAGATGTTACATGGCTGAACGCTTCTTATTGCAAAACTAATATATGTTGCCAGGTGCAACTGCATCTTTAAACACCTGTGCAAACACTGTGTGAAGCTGTTAATGTTCTGTCTCTTTGTGTTTCAGAGCCTAGTCAGACAAAGATGTCTCTGAATGGTATATGTCCCTGTGTAGTAACCAGTGACCCAGGAGATGAAGATTTGACTTGCAATTTATTGAGCAGACACGCTTTGCAGGTCCTTCTGAGTGCCACACATTGCTTTACAACAGAAGCAGGCAATATATCAATAAGTGAACAAGGATATGTATCCCGGGATGGCAATGCCCATTTAGCCATACATTTGATGTTTAGTTAGATGGGAATTTTAAATATGTCTCTGTAAGCATCAGGGTACCAACAGCAATGTTTTGCCGAAGCAAACCCACGTGTAACACCGTGCGATTTGGGGAATTATGTTTGAGTAAGTAGGGAGTTATATATAATATAATGGGTTGTATAAGCCTGGTTATGAAGTCTGGGATGTTCATTGTTTTCTTTTCCTTAGCTTCCCAGAACCTCACCTCGCTAGACATGCAATAACCCGCTCTGGATGACGATATAGATGAAATGTGTGACAATTGTTTAAAGCAACAATCCCTCTAAACACCCACCCCCCCACCCACCCCCTCACCCCCCACCCACCCCAACCCAACCCAACATGGCATTTCACTTGCTGGGACCCAATAGATAGCTGCAACATCATTGGCATTATTGCTGTTGGGTGATCCCAGAGCCTCCTTTTTTTAAGTGAAACTTCTTTAGTGGGACCAAATCGCTGTTTCTGGAGACGGAAGTGGGTTATGGAAATGACGTCAGTGCTGGCAGGTGAAGCCGTAAGCCATGCACTTACCTCCATGCCCACAGTTCATCTCTGCGCAGACATCAGCGGTGCCGTCTGCCATCACATACACATTCACACCGGCAGCCGTCCCCCTCAACGCATGTGCAAGGTTGCGCATGCATAACAGGATACTCAGCCAGTATACGAGCAGAGGTCTCCGGCGCGCATGCGCAGAGGCCTCTGGAGCTCGGCAGCGCGTTGCGCATGGGCAGCAGCACCAGAGGACGCGGAGTGCACACCAACCACACCCCCTATGTCACACACAAACACACACTGTCACACACACACATTGTCACACACACACACTGTCACACACACACACACACACACACACACACACACACACACACACACACACACACACACACACACACACACACACTGTCACACACACACACACACACACTGTCACATACACACAAAGGCACACTCACATACATACACACACACACACACACACACACACACACTTTCACAAACACACACACAAACAAGGAATTCACAGTTAGTGCAAATAGCTAATACAGGGGACACGCGCGTTCTAAGTCAAATTTATTTGCGTTTTGTCAATGAAATTGTATTTTGCATTTTAATTAAAAACATCACCAGCACAAATACAATTTCTGTGACAAAAGTCAAAGAAGTGTCACTTAAAATGTGCGTGCTCAGCACACACACAATTGTTTTTCTTAATGCAGCAATCCGTGTTTCAATGTAATGCTTTGTTCTGGTCAGGAGATACAAGCGTTTTGCAATATTAAGTGTCCGGGAGTTTAACATGAAGCTCTCTTCAGTGCCAAGGGCAGTCTAAAGCTAGGCCCCCAGTGTCGCCAGCTGCGCGCGAGTCCAAGGAGCTCGGATCCCAGCGTTGCCGGAGTGAAGGGGGCCGGAGCCTTACATTGACCATGGTAAACCCAGGAGCTAGAGATTAATCATGTTTGTGTACGACTCTTTTTAAAGGTGATGGGCATGCTCAGAGGGTCAGACATTGTACTAACATTATACTGTATGGGTTTCATTTATAGGCTCTAGGGGGGGATGGTGCTATAAAGTGAAAGAAAAAGCTACGTAGCCTATGGACAAGGGCTAAATATAGTGCATTTCCGCTCCAGCAACTACCCCAACTCATATTATGTCAAAATAAATAAATAATCATATTTAAACTTGAAAAAATGGGTGGGTGGAGGCGGCTGCGACTTCCACAAGCATCTTACATTTGAAGCAGCTAAACGTTCTTTTTTTTCTCTGCAGCTAGACCTATTTTTGTGGAGGTTGATAAATTGCTCCCCAGGGGCTTGATTGACTAATGCGCACAATCGCTTTTGAGCACACAATCAACGCTCAAGTGAACTGTGATTTCATGCTCGCAAACGCTCTTGCCTTAATCGCTCCAGAAGAGTGCATGCCTAATACATTCAGTACACTGTGGGGCACATGCATCAACTGCCGGTACGGGTTATCGCACCGGTTCCTGCGTTAACTCTCATTAACTTGAATGGGAGGTAACGCCGGAACAGGTACCGGTACCTGATGCATGTGCCCCAATGGATACTGAAGTATAGCTTTTGTAAAATGAAACATTATTGTATCTGACTGCGAAAAAAAAAAATGTTTGATTCTTACAGTAGATTGCCAATATAGTACTTGGAAAAAGGTGTCAGACGGATTGTATTGAACTGGGAATAAGACTTTACGGCTTGGCAAATAAACGCTTCATAGATCTCTAGCAGTACTAAAAAAGACATGTACGGTCTTATTTGCTTCTGGAAAAGGTCATGCATTTTTAAATCCACTTCTGTGACTTTTAGAGGCCGGACAAACTTTACTCTTAGAAGTGAGTCTCACTCAGAATTACCATCATTGATCTCTCTAATACATGGTGCAGGGTACCCTCAATTGTCTCCTCCCTGGCAGTGGTCCCGTCGCGTGGTTGGCGCAACCACATACATAAGGACTGTGTGTAAGGCAGCGGCCATGTTGAGGTTGGCGCTGCAGGAAGAGGAGGTCCTGTCATTCAGGATATCCTCCACGGACTGGAGACGGCGTGCTCAGTCCTGACGGAGCCGGCGAAGGGAGAGGTAGTGTCTGGGGAGCTAGACAAGCCTCTAGACTAGGCCAGAACCGTTCCCCCGTAGCACCAGCTAGTTCCCCTACACTGCATTGGAGTATTGTAGGGCAGGCCAATAGTAAGGGACTTGCCCCCTTAGTGTGCGGACAATTCAGCGGAGCAGACGGAACCACGGCGGAGGATTCCCCAGGCCTGGTGGAATGGCCGCGCAATGCTACCGGACATAAGGCGAGACGGGGATTATGTTGGAGGCCTTGAAAAATGGGATCACAGATGCAGCCTGTCTGAGTATACCCTGGTGTACCCGAGTACCCAGGAGGGAGCCTCAATGGTGGAGGCACTGCACCAGTCACCCCAGGCTCCCCAAGCGCGGAGGCTTAGGCCTCTTGTAAGCCTAACATTTTAGCACCATAACACCCGTATCGGCCACAATCTCCCTGAGGAGGAGGGAAGGGGTGTTATATACAGATCTTCAGTTAAATGTCATTTTTAGTCTATGAACCCTAAAGCGTGCTTGTGTCAGTTATTGGTCCTAAACAGCTTTTCTTTTATTAATATAAATGATAATGAGGCATCCAGCACATTATGCAGAGGAACATGGATGCTATAAAAAGATGCACTTTTTTTATTTGCATTCCGTTCTGCAAGAATGAAAGTTGAAATCATTCAAAGCTGATGTAGCTTGCAATGCATGGGATTACACTACAGTGTTTAGTTTCTCAAGCACATAAACCTTTTGGTGACAGAGACAGTGAAAGGTTTAAGGGGTGTACATTTATAGATCAAGGAGAAATAATACTTGATTGCAGCGGATCAGAGCAGACACAAAGAACCCTTTTAGTTTAGGTTTTTCAAATCTCTAATCCCAAAGTAAACAGCCTCACTGGTTTAAGATTCCCCTTTAATCCGAGGCCAGGTGGCATTCCCAGATCAGAGCCCCAGAGTGCATTAAAAAAGGGTTAACCCTTTTCCTGCCAAAGGAATAAGAAAATAAAGCATTGATCACATTACTTTGGTCTTTCAGTAACAAAGCAAAACTACTCAGAGATGTCAACCTCCAAAGACACAAATCGGTGAAGTTTAAGGACCAAAGAAATGGCTTTTTTTATTTATTTTTTTGTAACTGAAATTTTATTGGGTTATAAAACAGCATACAAAAATTGTTACATCTGGCTTTTAATGGAAAAGCACTGATTTGTAGCAGTGGGGCTCAATACAAGTCTACGTGATAGATGATGCTAAAAATCTGAGACTGACTTGAGATCAGTGCGAGTTGACAGGTCTATAATTATAACAGGTCTAGTTGAGGGATACATTTGGCACTATACTGTATATGTGTGACATTTCTCGCCAAAGTTTGCCAACCAGAAGAAACGTGCTCTTTTCTTTTTCCCCAAAAATTGCCAAGCATTAAATGTCAATGTTCAGGGTCACCCGAATATTTATATCCGGGCAGTTGACCGCTATCCCAGGACTCCACCCGGGCCCTGGGTTGTTAAGCGGGGTGGGGGGCAGGGTTGCTGATAGGTTGTTCAGCGGGGGAGAGGTTCATGTCCTAACTGTTGACTAGGGTGAGGGGGTGGACGCTAACTGTTGACCTAGAGTGTCCTCCCCTATCAGTGGTCCTGCGAGTCCCCTCTCTCTCTAACTCCCAATTCTCATTCACTCTAACCTCTTCCCCCATCCCTCTCTCTCTTTCTCTCCCTCTTACACTCCCCCTGTCTCACTCAATATTCTTCTAACCTGTCGCCCGCTCACTCTCCCCTCTCTCTCCCACATTTCTCTCACTCCACCATTTATTTCTCCCTCCTGTCTCTCTCTATCTCTCGCTCATTCCTCCCTCTCTCTTTTACTCCACCCTCTCTGTTACTTCTGTGCTCTCTCACTTCCCCCTTTCTTCTCACTTTATCTCTCTCAGTCTCCCTCTTCTCTCACACACTCTCCCCTCACTTATCCCCACTCTCTCTCTTATTCCCCCTATCTTCTCTCACTCCACCCCCCTATCTCTCTTCCTCCCCAGGCCCTGTTGAGTGAGGGTTTCGGGCGAGGTAGAGAATGCCCTCCTACTGTCTCTGTACGTTCCTCCTACCTACCAATTAGATTGGAAGCTCCTCGGAGCAGGGACTCCTCTTCTTAAATGTTACGTTTATGTCTGAAGCACTTATTCCCATGACCTGTTATTTATATTATTTGTTATTTATATGATTACCACATGTATTACTTTTCTGAAGCCAGGGTCACGTTTGGTGTGAATGGCTCCCGATAGCATTAACACAGTTCCCTTTTAAATCACTCCAAGCGCTGTAATATTTCCTCCACTTTATTGGGAAAAGGCAGCAGGATACAGATACTTGTGGATGGTGTGTGGTGGTGATTATTAGTTAGAAACCGGTAAAAAGAGATGGCCTCACCATGGGGGGTGAACAGAGAAGGGGTTCTTTACTCACTGTCTCCAGGGTGGAAAAGGAAGTGAGGTGCAGTGTGGGTAAAGGAATAGTCTAGGGGCAGACTATGTCTGAACAAACAGGAGGGGGGCAGACTAGCCCATTCTGGTGAGGATCTCAGAAACTGCAGTAGCAGCTCACTGATTCCATGCCCGGAGGCAAGAAATGCAACATTGTTGCAAGTTACACAAGCACAGTATGTGTGTGCAAACTCCATGCAGCTGGGAATAAAATCTGACAGGCAGAAGCTGCAAAGGAGAGAGGGGGGTGAGTCAGAAATGTAGTGCTTGTTCCATGACAATTACTACTGTGAAGCGCTACGTACATTATTTGCGCTATATAAATAAAGACACAATACAATACAATACCCCTCATCGGCGCAAAGGGAATCTCTCCTAATATGGTAATCATCTTTGTTACCATTAATTTAAAGCTTTGGACAAAACATAAGAACGTGGAAAGAATACAGCCGTGATTTATTTGTTATCATAAGCATCTCTAGGTAGAGGAAAGGGAAACAGACAGTAAGGCAAGCTAAAGACATGTAAAAGCAGGTGCAAGTGAATGCAGATACAGAAAAATACCGTAGACAGCTACAGTAAGAGTAAATGTACAGGTAAAATAAAAGGAGGGAGGCCCGGTGTCTCGGCACGATGTGGTAAAAAGTACCACTTGATTTTGGAAAGCTCCACCCCATTTTACATTATAAACACTGCTTGAATCTTTCCAAAATCCAACCCGAAAAACTTTGCCCTAAATAAATGCAGATCTTATTATTATTATTTTTTTAATCAGAAACAATAGCACTTTTTATCAGCCAGCTTGACCTCTCGAGAGAAAATGAAAGGCAGATGAACCAGACAGAAAACGAGAGGTGACGAACACAGAGAGGTGAGAAGTTAGCCTTCACACTTTAAAACATGAATCCACCTTATATATTTATTTATTTTACCACTGGCGTGGGTGGACCTGTAAGAATAAACATCTAGGCCTGGGAAATATCCTAGTTGCTATGGCAACGTAAGAAACACTGTAGAAATACAGTAGGGACAGTTTAATTATTGGTCAGAAGAATCCATCTCAGTGGCAAAATGGATAGATCGCCCAGTTTGACGTTCTGTATGCAGTTTGTATTACTTTCATGAACAAAAACATAATGCAGCAGATGACCCAGCACTCAAAACAAAAAAATAAAACCACAAATATCTTTATCTAGATATATAATGGTGCCTCCAGTTAGTTATCCAAATAACCACTTAGATTGTATGCTCTACGAGACAGACAGGGACTTATTTTCCTAATGTATTATGTCTGAAAGCGCTTTTTCCCATTATGTTATAATATGACGTCACGTGTACTGTAAAGCGCTATGTGCCTGGATGGCGCTGTACAAATAAAGATATACATACATGCATACATTAAATACATACGTACATACATACATACATTAAATACATACATACATACATACATACATACATAAAATACATACATACATACATACATACATATACGGTATTGGTGCCTCCAGCTGTTGCATCGAGAGCCTCAAGAAAACTTAATAGCAATTCACAAAAACAGCCTGTAAGCTCGTCACTCCAAACAAGTGCAATTAACCATGTCAGTGCCAAAACAATCTGGGCTATATACTGTAATAAACAAAAACCCTGTGAAAGAAAATAAAAATTGACTTCTACTCTTTAGATTTATTTACACTGTTGGCACTAAAAGTGACAATAAAGCAATATGTTAGGTTTACACGAGTCGGTCTATGTGTTTATACAGAGCAGTATATTGCAAATCACATCTTTACATACCTCTTCTGTACCAGAGGCATAAGTGAAACTGCTTTGTAGACACGTGGATCTGAAGAGGCTAAAAAAAGTTCCACTTCTTCATGTCTGGTCATACTCTCGGTTGAGATGACATCCAAAAGACCAAGTAAACTGAAGACTGCAAGGAAAGTGGAATATTGCAGCCATTCAACACGAAAACACACATCAAGCATCACGGAATGTGGATAAAAACTATGTGATCATAAAAACTATCTGTGCTCAGATTAGATTGTAAGCTCTGTGGGCCTGTCATTGCCTCGACCATGCTGCCACATGGCGTATTTTAAGTCATTTATAGTTAGCACTTAGCTGTAATCCCAGTTAAGCAGCTCAGACTCTGACCTCTCACTCAAATGAACATCAAGGCCACTTTTTATCTCAGTTTCCCTTACAATTTCCTGTGTTACAGCATTTCCAATCTTGGAGCCTATCCATTACACTATGATAAGTCCAGGACACATTTGTGTGATACTGTGAAAAGGCTGGTTACTGTTACATTCTGCAGTTGTCACCATATTTAATAAAAATGACATTACTTTAAAGCAACAATCCTTATATATTTTTTTTTACCTGTACCGGTTCCCCCAAAGCTAGTCCGTGAACCACCAACCTCTAGAGACCCACCCTCCCCCCCCCCCCCCCCAATTCCAAATATGTCTAAGTTTTTTTGTACCAATTTCACATTCAAAACTAGCACTATAATCTTACTCTTCCTCTAGATTTCTATCTATCCTAGGAAACCATAGATTCCCCCCACGGAAAGACAACAAAAACTTATATATATGGGATAAAAAAAGGATTAAATGCCTGGGCCATATTATTAGCGAATAGAAGGAAGGATGGCCTTGGCAGAGCACTACAGAAGAGAAGGAGGGGGCTGCAACCAGTAGTAGTAGTGCTCCGCCAAGGCCCCCCCCCGGGACCATCCTTCCTTCTACTACGCTGGACGTGATGCACCCACTCAACAAGGACAGAGCTCCTGCAAGAGGGAGATCTCAGTATCATGGACTGATATGGTATGTACATTTTGGTTTTGCTGGAGCTTGTTTGGGACCTTTATGGTATATATGGAGATCTGAGCCAGCCACACAGCGTTACCAGTACTCATATACCACTGCATATATTGCCAATTTGAGTCTCCCATAGCACTTATCACTGCTCTTATACACCTTGATCAAAGACTTATACTTTATTATATATACACATCCTTGGGACAGCTGAGACCCGATCATTGGGAGAATATCCCTCACCCACCATTATTAGCGAATAGAAACAGGACTTTATGTTTTATCAGGAAGTGGCTACTGAGTATGATCTCCCTGAGAACCAAATATACTCATACATTCAACTGTTAAACTATGGCAGAAGCCTCCACGACTATAAAATACATATTTTGAAACACAACACCTTTGACAGTTACTTTATGCAAGATAGGACCCCCAAACACTCCTTAGCAGAAATGTATAAATTAACCAGAGACAAGGAAATGAAGAAAAATAACAGCAAAAATTTAAAGGCCTGGCAACAAGATTTTAAGGAAGTGCAGACAATGGAAGATTTAGTGGTAGGATATGCTAGAATCCGTAAAATAATAGTCTCTGAAAGCTGGAGAGAGATGCAATTCAAAATAATGCATAGAGCATACATCCCTTTCTTTCATGAGACAGGTGAAAAATGTAGAAGTAGACACCACAAATTGTCCCAAATGTAGACAAGAGAGGGCTAACCTCAAACACTGCTTCTGGGATTGTGAGAAAATTTCTATGTTTTGGGATCAGATATTAAAATTTATCAAGACAGTGACAAAGGTGGACTGGGGAAAACACCCGCTACCCATGTTATTCGCCAACACGGAACCATGGCAAATTAGGATAAATAGGAATAACAAAGCACTCCATCCAACAGAGATGATCCTCCTAACTGCTACGAAGGCGGAAGGCGATCATGATGAAATGGCTGGAACCAGAAGCCCCAAGTATGGAATTAATTAAATCCCTACTAATCAAGCTCATTACCATAGATAAAATTAATAAAGACCAGAGAGGAAATAATCCAGGGAATAAATTCTGAAACAAATGGGACCTAATCATAGCATCCTTCCCAACAAAGGACCAGACTAAATTCCTTGAGAAACAAAACGAAGAGTGACACCCCTGAAATTAGACCCCCCCCCCTCAAAGAAATAAATAAAACAACTTCATTAAAATCCACTATCTAAAGAAAAAAACTAAATTAAACACAGTAAACATAATATGTAGAGAAGATCCAAACAATGTTAACGCCTATTGGCGATTAGTTTAATAAGCGCTCCCATATTTGAGGGAGTGTTCAGGGCTTCTAGGAGTCCGAGTTATAAAGGAAAAAGAAAAAATTAGGTGACACATACCAAAATCCCAATGTATTGTTCTATAGCGGAAAACGATATCAAATATATGCTGTTTCTCTCTATGTTTATTATGTGATATATATATTTGTATGTGTGTATATGTGTATATGTATTTATGTATGTGTGTATATATCTATATATATAAGTCTCAAATAATGTTTGTGTGTGTATGTCTGCTGGACAGCTCATTGGCCTTCGGGCCAGGCAGGGAGGAGCCAGGCAGGGAGGAGAGACACACGCACACTCTCCCACGTGCGCCTCTGACACACACAGGTGTTGAGGTTTGACCTTGCTTGGCCTCACTCTCCCCCGTCAGCTGGACCGCAGCTCACCTTCCACACCCCCCCCCCCCCCTCCCGGTGCCCCTCACTCTCTCCCTTCTCCCCCGCCCCACCTCACCCAAACCCGGACGCTCCGTAACATCCCCAGCCACACCATCACCCTCACGTGCGCCGCCCTGCACCGGCTCCTGGACGGAGGGGAAGCGCGGCGCGGCCCTCCTGCTCAGCAGCAAACTCCAGACTCCTCCCCCCTCGCTCCCAACGAGGAACGAAGGGGAAGCGCGGCGCGGGCCTGCACTCACCCTCACGTGCACCGGCTCCCGGACGGAGGGGAAGCGCGGGCGTGTCTCCTGCCACTCTTGCCCCCCCCGCCAACTTCCCGAACCCACCTCCTGCCCCAGCCAAATGCCACGGGGATATCAGTGCCAGGAGGGGAACCGTCTGCCGCCAGGAACCACCACCCGGTCAAGGTAAGTCACCCACCGTCTCCCACCCACGCACTGTCACCCAGTTACCCACCGTCTCCCACCACCCACTGTCACCCTGTCACCCACCGTCTCCCACCCACCCACTGTCACCCAGTCAAAGTCAACCACCCACACACCCACCCAGTCACCCACACACCCACCCAGTCACTCACTCACCCACCCACTTTCACCCAGTCACCCACTCACTCAGTCACCCACTCACTCAGTCACTCACTCAGTCACCCACTCACTCAGTCACCCACTCAGTCAGTCAGTCACCCACTCACTCAGTCAGTCACCCACTCACTCACTCAGTCAGTCACCCACTCAGTCACCCACTCACTCACTCAGTCACCCCATCCACTCAGTCAACCTACTCACCCACAGTCACCCAGTCAGTCACCCACCCAGTCACCCACCCATTCAGTCAGTCACCCAAAACCACCCACCCATTCAGTCAGTCACCGACCCCACCCACCCACTCACCGACCCCACCCACCCACTCACTCACCCACCCAACCCAGTCACTGGCCCACCCAACCCAGTCACTGACCCACCCAGTCACCGAACCCAGTCACTGACCCACCCAGTCACCGAACCCAGTCACCGACCCAGAAAAAGTCACTCAGTCACCGACCCAGTCACCGACCCAGAATAAGTCACCCAGTCAACGACCCAGTCACCGACCCAAAAAAAGTCACCCAGTCACTGACCCACCGACCCAAAGTCACCCACCGTCACCCACCTACCCACCCAAAGTCACCCACGACCCAAAGTCACCCACCCACCGACCCAAAGTCAACCGACCCAAAGTCACCCACTGACCCAAAGTCACCCATCCACGACCCAAAGTCAACCGACCCAAAGTCACCCACCGACCCAAAGTCACGCACCCACCGACCCAAAGTCACCCACCCAAAGTCACCCACCCACCGACCGACCCAAAGTCACCCACCGACCCAAAGTCACCCACCCACCGACCCAAAGTCAAAACGACCCAAAGTCAAACCGACCCAAAGTCACCCAAGTCACCCACCCAGTCACCGACCCAAAGTCACCCACCCACTCAGTCAAGTGTCACTCAGCCACCCACTCAGTCACCCATCCACCCACATAGTCACCCACACACTCAGTCAACTCAGTCACCCACCTAGCTGTCAAGGGGGGGGTGAAGCCCAACCCTGTCGCCCACGCCCCCAAAATTACATCCCGGGCAACGCCGGGTATATCAGCTAGTATATGCATATAACGCGGTGGGAACACCAATACATGTATCTATCTGTATGACTTGTAAATGTATACACCTGAATAAAAAAAGATATATATATAAAAAAAAAAAACTAGCGGTATAGATGCAGGATCATAGCACCTCCATCTTAATTATAGTAGATGGGGTAAGCGCTAGTTCATTCTATTTAAAAAAAAAAAAAAACTAAATATATGGCCATGGGGTCACGAATAGAAAGTCTTTAGATAACGTTGCAACTCTATTGGCTGCCAGAGCAAGCTTGACCCGGCGACCATTTTGTGTGGACAAAACTAGCTTTATCTCAGAAACCATGAGATCCCCGAAAGTCGAGGACTGTGTATCATCTCTGAGGGATCCACTGGCTTAACCCTTTGGGTGCCTCAGGACATAGTTACTACATCATGGAGACTGGCACTCTGGAAGCCTTTGTCATGCCCAATGGAAGGGAGGGGGGGGGGGGGCTTGACCTTAAAGAGGCTAAGCTGGATTTACCCGAGCCACCCAGACCTCTGCTAGAGAGGTTGTGGACAGATGGGAGATATGGTGCATATCAGGTGGACGTGCTCCAAAAACACCAGCCTATGGTCCAAAATAAGTCAAATTAAAAATTGATCCTTTGATATGCCTATTGGCCAAACCAATAGAAGACCTGCTGCCTCATAACAGCAACAAGGTGTTCTATTGCTGCAGCGTGAAAGAAAGTAGAAGCCCCCTCCTTATCCACTATTAAACAGAGGGTTAATGAAATAATGTGTGGAAAGATTGACAGCCTTCCTGAGACACATGATTAAAGCATATCAGACGGTCTGGGAACCTTGAGCCACCTTCTGATTGACCACTCGGGCTCGCCCATAGAGCAAAGCTCCCTGGCGGACTTTGGGGAGATGGTGATTTCTAGATTCTCACTATGTGGATATGGGTTCGTACCTTACCTTCTTTAGGGACTAAACCTAATAAAGAGGTTCTAGATTGGCACACTCCTTTAGCATCTGCCGTAGATTCCAGAAACTGAAGGTGATCTCCCACGGTAGAACTATTACCTCTCCCCCAGTAAGATCACTCACCAAGCAGGAGGTATAACAACAGGAATGGTTTATTATCTCTTCTGCACAGCACAGTAACAAGCAGGCTTCTGCCCGATGCAGTAACTCTCAGCTACCACTGAAGGATGGCCCCTGAACCATCACTACAGGCCAAGGGCACCCTCAGCCGTCGTAGCTCTTCCCTGCCTCTCTAGCAGAGGTAGAGGTATGGTCCACACTCACTCTCCCCCAGAGGGAAGAGGACTGGAGAAGGCCCAATTATCAGCCTCTCCATTGTGTGACCTGCCTTCCTCAAGTGGGGAAAGGCACTCCCGAATTTGGGGCGGTACCGCCCTTAAGTACTGCCAGGAAGAGGGCACCAGGTCTGTCCCATGATTGGTCATGCCCAGGCCTGATGTCACTGCCTCCCACTGTCACTCAAGTGCAGCTCCTCGGAGGGGAAAAACCCCATATCAACTACTGGCAAGGCCTGCTTGTACCAGGGCTAACTGCCAGGAGGGAAGAAGACTAGTAGCTACAGATGCATGGCTACACTGCCCCTCTGGTGGAATCCCAATTTCCACGGTTGGGTCTAAATTTTCAGATACCATCATTGAAGGTAACCTTTTTATATAACTGTAGACGGACGTACACAGAGGTACACAATTGGAGACTTTATAAGGTGAAATTATAACAAGGCTTTATTGTGCCTTTTCCTTAACATCAGGAAACCATCCAAACAAGGGGGAAACACAGCTTCTATTCACTTGGGAGTGGTTCTAGTGAAATAATATGCAATTCACAACTCCCTTAGTTAAGCATGTCTCCCAGCCCCAAACACATAGCATGAAATGAACAGATATAAAAAGTCTTGTAATAAAAGTCTTATCTGTTCCTTGTAGTTTGGAGGGGAAATCTTCTCTGTCCCTGGTTGCTACCTTTTCTTCAGGGTTTGTCAGCATTCAGGTTTAGAAGTTTCCCCTGTGTCTTGGAAGCAGCTCTGCTGTGTCTTCCGGCAGAGCTCAAGACATGGTCAGCTCCAGAGATCTGTGTTCTCTTGGTCAGTCTCTCCTGGGAGACTCAAGAACCTCTGCTCTGTCTCCAAAGTTCAGCTCACACGTGAGCTAAGGAGTCACTTCCTGTCTCAACAGACAGGCTTTTGTAAGCAATCTAAATCAGGCAGGTGGTGTTTATTAATTGACTACCACACTGTTTATTAGTTAACCACCACACTGCTAGATTAAAGGCACATTACTTGAACAGGGATTACTCCCCTGTTACAATAACCAAATTATATTGAATACTTAATTTCAGAACAGTGTGATACACATGTATCTTATCACACTTAAAAAAGCCAAGAAATTTGTGCACAAAAAATAAGCTCATTTCAAATTTCTTTACGATAGGTGTTTATTGAATGTGACAAAATGCCTTTCAAAGTAAACAGGTTGCTAAAATATATTTTTATAGTTTCATGAATTGGCCTCTTGGCCTTATGGGGATTTGGCAATAATAAGAACAGCAACAATTAAACTATCCGAGAGCCAACATAGCTTCAGCTCCTCTGTGGATCCGGTGCAGTTTTTATCACAACTGCAGATAGACAGAAAGAGGATCTTGCTGCATTCATTTGGTTGACTTATTTATGCTTCTCAGGAATAAATGAGAATATTGTGATGTGTGAAGTATGCAACTTGGAACGCTATTCCATACTTTTAGTATGAACACTGGAAGTGACGTATCAAGACAAATTTGGAGAAATGTGCAGTGTGGGGTTGTGATTTGGGGGGTGTCAGTAGGTGTTAGGGAGGAGTTACATAGTGTACAGAATATAATGAGTTGTGTCTCTGTACGTTCTTCCTACCAACCAATTCGATTGTAAGCTCTTCGGAGCAGGGACCCCTTTTACTTTTTTATCTGAAGCGCTTCTTCCCTTTATGTGCTATCTATATTATTTGTTATTTATATGATTGTCACGTGTATTACTGCTGTGAAGCGCTATGTACATTAATGGCGCTATATAAAGACACACATACTGTACATATTAAATGCTACAGTATGTCTCCATGTGCAACTTTTTATTTTGTATTTGTGTCACAAAAATCCACCAGCTCGGAGATGGCACAAACTTTTCCAGCTGACAATATGTGTCAAATGTAAGGAACACTTTTGTACATTTGATGTAAATGGAGCAATATATCAATATGAACTTCTATTCGCACTTTCTGTACGATGATACTACATCGTAGTAGATATAATTCCCGAGGCATCGCAACAGTTTATCCATAGTTACTTAAATTCATTAAAGGTTACTATAAAAATGCCTACCGACCCAAATAACTTCCCAATTACTATTACATTTTACAATGACAGTATTGCAACAAGCTGTAAGTGCCTTTTTTTTTTGTCATGAATAATTTTTCCACAACATTGCGTTAAAGTCACCCTAATTTGTTTTTCCGCAGAGAACCCTTCAGATTAATTTGAGGCTCCCCTATATGACATTGCATGCTGGCTGCACTAGACCTGATGTGTTCATGAATTTTGCATCCAAATAGTCTCATTAATACAGTTTGCTAAGTCCGTTTCTAAACAGCATCGTAAAAGCTCATTGAAAATATACATACACGCAATGTAAGGTACGGTAACAATAGCGCTACATGGGGGTTCTGATTTAGCAGAACCATGGCATTCCAGAAAGTGTGCAAATTAAAGAGGCCCTTTTCATTTTGTAGCAATTTGATATCACAAAAAAGGGCACTTGGGTTATTGTTTCAATGTTAGTCTGAGCTTGCTCTTTTTGAATTGTATTTGTAGAATGTCATTATATTTCTCACTGAATTCAATACATGACAATACATGAACTATACTAAAGCTTAGCCAGGCCTTTATTTCATTTATGTCAATTCACATTTGAAGTTTTATGGGAAGACCACACCCCGAGCATAGAAATGACACATATTGGGACCACTTTCTTCTCTAGCAGATAGACAGGGCACACACGGGTGGTCCAAGGGACTGAAGATCTTGCTTTGAGGAATTTCAAGTCAGATACACTACTGGTGCCCACTTGTGGTCACATATTTCCCAAAATATGGTATATCTGTTGAGAAATAATGCATTGGATGTATGTGTGTCAAAGTATTTATAAGTGGAGGAGAGCTAACCCAGTTGAGCTCACTTAGGCTGCACTTAGTGTCCGCGACGGCGACGGCGCTCGAAAACAAAACAATTGACTCCGTCGCCAGCGCTCATAGTAAGGGCGACAGGGCGACGGAGCGACGGAGCGACGGAGCGTCTGTAAAATTGGTAGCCGGGTTTATTTGATTTTTTTAGAGACAGTCGCCACATGTGACTATCTTTAAACCAATCAAATTGCACGGCCCGCCCCCTTTAGTGACGTCACTGGCGACCGTCGCTAAAAACCAAATTACAACTATCGCGGGTGGCGACAGCGACGGGTGACGTCATCAGTCGCGTCTCCGTCGCCAGCACTATAAGCGCGGCCGTAGGCTTCTTTTCAACATGCCTTGAAGCTGCTTCCCAGTGCTCAGGAAGTGTTCAGCTTCATTCAAATGAAATGGACTCTAATTTTCTTCAACACAGGGACGTATCTTCACAGCACATTAGATAAGGGGCCTTCATATTTGTGGTCTGCTGCTCAGCCCTACTAGACAGTGACAACATGTCCAGCAAACACAGCAACCCACTGCCAAGCAACCTGTTTGTGCAGTCAGAATTCTGTGATCTGGGGAGTGCTCTGTAACCACAGAAGAGGATATTTTGTTGTTGGCTGCAGCGCTGACCTGTTCTGCCTCACAGCCTTTCCCCCTTAACAGCCTCTGTATTTCTTTCCTACTGAATGCACAGAAGCCAAGTTCAAAATATAGGAAGTGACACGGTCTGTAACCATTAATGTATTTCAGCAATTAGTGCATCGCTATGGTAAAATGAGTCACTCTTCAGACAGCTCTCTACTCTATCTTACCCCCGTCCTCCCAAAGGACATATTGCGCAGTGAAAGAACTCAATTCTGTTTTTTTTTTTATAACCGGTTTTCACGGCTAATAATTTAAGAGGATGTACTGTACTGCCCTGTTGTTGCTGCTTCCCATGTAATATTACAAGGTTTATGAAGGATTTGCTCGGTCTGTAATCCCCAGATTCCCTTTCTGCAAACATTTCTGTTGCTCTTTGCTCTCTTTTTGTCTCCTTGCCTATTTCTCCCTCGCTCACATTTGCTTTTTTTTTTCTTTCTCTACAGTATATCCCTTCTCACCCACTTTCATCTTTCTCTTTTTTTCCACCCCCACCCCCCTTCCCTCTCTCTATTTTTTTCTCTCCCTCACACCGCGGCTTGCTTTTTTAGAACGTGCAATTTCTTTCACTCGTTCACACCCACGCTTTGTCACATTCTCACCGGCATGCATATTTAAGTCCAGATACACTCTTCGTTTACCCCTGCTGTTTTATTTGTAATATTTTTCTTTCACGAGAGTCTCTTTCTCCTGTTTTTTTGATTTGTATATATTTTTGGTGACCCGGTTTTATTTCTCACGTTGACTACTTCCCGATTGAACGTGCTAGTCCTCTTACCGCTCATCTCTCTTCATTTTAACCCTCTTGCACTGTAAGGTCCTGCATTCATTATGCTGTGAAGGCGTTTTGCCTGAGCTGGGACACAGTTGGGCTACGGCCCGGTGTCGGCGCTACACGCGCGTGTGCCACGCGTGCAGCTCTGTTCCCTTGTCTGTGCAGAGCGGCAGGGGGGAAAACGGGTGCGGGGGGGGTGCGCGGCCATGATGTCACCCAGCAGGTTCGCGCTCATTGGCTGAACCACCAGGGGGCGTGGCCAGCGCTCCATCACAAGTCCTGAACACAGTTTTCCTGTCTTCAGAAAAATTTGGTGCCCAAGGAAGGTAGCAGGCCAGTCCCCATTGTGGGTGGTTTTTGTCCCTGCAGCACACACCATAGTGCGCGCTGCAGCAGGCAGCGGGACCTCGCCTTAAGCTCCTTTAAAATGAAAGAGACTACAATCTTCTTCATCATGGGGAAGGCGGCTTTGCTGCATAATAAAGCAGCCATTCAAGCAATATGCTACAGGTGTGGTTTTTTAAATAAATCAGTTCTGTACTACGAAAAAACACTTGTAGCATTTAAAAATGTAAAAAAAAAATGTTTTAATGACATTTTTTATGTTTCTAATGTAGGATTTCCAAAGTGACAGCCCCCTTCCCCTTCCGATAGGCTCTGGCTCTTGAGCCCCGCCCTCTCTCTAGCAGTGCACCAATTGTATCAAGTAACTGCCCGGTCAATCATATTCCAGGAACTACATTGCCCACAATGCTGTGCAAGAACTGAATTAGATAGCCCCAAGCAAGCGATTGATTACAGGGGAACGGATCGATCTGCAGCTTAGCTAATGACTTGTCAGTGTGCAGATTGTATTGATGCACATATTGAATAGGAATTTTTATTTATTTTAAACGGCAGCTTGAACTGCAGCTTTAAAAGGGGACCTAACAGATGTAGCTTTGTTGTAGTTTATGATGCTTTTTAATGAAGGACTAGTTCTTCATGCAGTAGAGGAAATTATAGTCGGCAGACCGTTTGAAACAACTCTCTGCTTCCTGTGTACTGCAGCAGCACTGAGGATCAATACGGCTATAAGAACTTTGAACTACTGTGTAAAAGATAACAATGAGTTTAAACGAGACATTTAAAATAATAACTACTCAAGCTGGCAGTACGTGTTCTGCTGAAGCTTGGGCTATTAGCAGAAGACAATGGGTAAGATCTTTCCTGTTACAAGATAGTATTTTTTTTTCTTTTCAATAAATTTGTATTCCCATTGCGAGTCATTTACTAAAGAGGTTGTTTAAAATAAGAAAAAACATCTTTTTTTTCTATTTTTTTTCTCCAAATGTGACCTTCTCTCCACAAACACTTCATGCAACTACTGAGCATTTTGCCCTTAATAACAAGACCTTTATTTATAATGTCATACATTTAATTATATGCTGAGGGGATGTCCAACTTTGCATTAAATATACCCCTAATCAGTGATTTACAGATAATTATAATATATAGATGGGCTTGCGGAATGCAGAGCACAGAATTGCAAGTACTGTAAAACAATGGTTAGAAAAAACATTGGGGAATTGCTTTTGACAAAAAAACGAACATTTAAGCTCTCTGTCTTGACGTTTCCTGTCTACATTACTTTTCTAGTACGCTAGTAGTGTATATATTTAGAGGTACATGATTGCAGCATTCCTTAACCTTCTTACCAATGTTTATTGTCCTGAGAAAAGTTAAAGATTTCACTGAAACCTCAAAACTGCCATTTCATTTGATATCCAATTTCTGTGAGCTCTTAAAAAAATGGAAAAATCTCATTGTCACTTACAAACATGTACATGCACGTTTTGCCAGTATTTTATCTTTTTGATGCATTTTCACTAAAACCTAAAAATCTCACATCTTTATTGCAATACAGGCTACACACACTGCCCGCCAGTAAGGTTCCATACCCCCATTAAACATTGTCCTGCCACATTGTTGTCCACCTTTCTACAGTATGTCCATACATAATGAAATGCCTCTACAGAAATAACTAAAGAAATGACACTACTATTGATTAGAATCAAATCTGCTCAAATCCATCCGAATGTTACTGTGAAAGTTTGTACAGACATGCAGTATATTTGTTGAATTTATAGCACAAGATTAAGAGCCGGAAGAGAAAGTGCTGAAATGTGTTGGATTTTATTTGTGTCTGAGTACTGTATATCTCTGGATGCCCTCACGCAATGCCAGCATGAGCTTAATTACTTCTGAATGCGGAAGCCACTGGATATGCTGGTCTTCTTCTGACGCTGACTCATATTATGCTTAGGGACATTCCTGCCGATAAAATTATGATTCTTCTAGACAAAACCCCAAAACTGGATGTAGGGCCATATTTAATAAATTGTGGAGTTCCATAGGATACCTTCAAGAGTAAGAAGACACCTTATAGCCTATTCTCTGGTTAATATTAAGGGTAAAGAATAAAATGTACCGCTGCATTTCCAAATAGTCTATTTCAAGTTTTGTGATGCAAAAAATACCCCCAGATTTTAAGATATTGGGGGAAAAAAGAGAGTAAAAATAATAATATATATATTATATATATATATTATTATTATAATAATATAATATCTATATTGCTCTGGCATATTATGTTAAAAAGCATCATGATGTCATGTAAGTGATATTTTGGGTAAACATGTCCAAGAAAATATTTTGTTCTTGCATCAGCAGACAAGATAGGAATGGTTTTATGGAGCAGTTCACATGATGCATGTATACATGTTTTAAGAGTTATATTCTCACCGGGTATTGTGTGCTGTTAATATTTGCTGCGGAAAGGAGAAAAAAAAACCGCACGCTCAAAAATAGGGAATACTAAATGCTTTGATACAAGTCTCTACTGTCATTTAGAAAGAATGTGCATGATATGGACAATACAGGCAGTCCTCGGTTATCCAACAGAATCCGTTCTGGAAGTAGCGTTGGATAGTGAAACCGTTGTAAAGTAAGTCCCATGTTAATCAGTGGCGGTGAGCATTGGATAACGCATTCAGGCATCGGATAACGCATTCCGGCGTCGAAAAACGGCCCTTAGGGTTGCATTGTAAAGCGTTGGCTATGCCATTTGTTGAAAAGTGAAACGTTGGATAACGAGGACTACCTGTAGATGACAACTTGCCATAAGAGGTCAAATATGAAAGCAGAAAGTACCCCTGATTTATATGGTTTGGGCAAAGTTTTAATCACTTATGTATAGTAATGCGAGTGTAAGATTCTGAGACTGTGGATCACTCAACCTCAACTCGCATGCGTCCACATCCATAATACTACAAAAGTACTTAAATAACACAAGACATGATGAAACAGATGCGCAAGTAATTATTTTATTAACACTATTTTTCGTGAGACTGCATATTACGAGCTGTGGCACAAAACAAACTGATACAAAGGTCTGTAATAAATTTACATTGATTATTGCAATCAAAGCTTTTACAATTCCTACTTCTTTTACAGGGTTCAGCCATTGGGACTAGCATATGGCATAAAAAGATACTTTGCCCCAGAGTTATACAATGCGCTGTATCGCACCTAAAGTCATTAAAGTCAGTGGTGGATATGTCGCCGTCTCCGGCACGATAAAGCAGATCGCTCTTTGATGACTCTGAGGCTTTATTCCTTTCTGAAAAGATCTGTTAACTAACACCTGTTTGTGTACATCTAAATTGCAAATACAGATAGTGGGTACATTACCTTTGTTTAAATACAAGCTACAAAAACGTGCTTGGGAAGTTAATTTTGTAAAACTACTGGTTGGAGTTTGACTTAAAATCAGAACACTGATGACAAAAATAAAAAATAGAAAGCAGTCACTGTTAGTAACTTGACAGCCTGTGGGTATGAAAGGATGATTGAATGTCTCCTAGTACTGTAACTCCGAGGAGATTATGGTCTCTGGTGATGACACAGAATGTTGGTTGTACCCTACATTACCTAATTGTATTACAGCAAGCTACCTAATCAGTTTGGCTGCCAAAGTAGATTCGGAAAAAAAATCAGTTTATTTTACTGATAGTTGCCTTTTTGCCTCTATCTTTGATTCTCTCCTGCAACCTTATTCTATCTGTTTCTCTCTCTCTCAAATACGCTTCAAGACTTTGCTGACTAGTTGAAGACAAACGTAGATCTATTCCATCTAAATATCTCCCTTGCACCTCATACTACTTTCTTTAATCATTCTCCAGTCTACCCTGGACTCCTCATCTGTCACAGAATTGGAATTTTCTACACTGGGGTGCGCAAACTGGGGGGCGGGAGATTTTTCTGGGGTGGGGGGGGGGGACGCGGGCGGTTGCAGAGGTCCCGCGCTCTTCCCCAAGACGTTTAAATTAAATGCCGGGGGATTGCATGAGGCCTCTGCAACAATAAAACTTACCGGGATTCAGACGCTGGGATGCGTCTCCATGGCAACGCGGCATCAAATGACGCCGTGGGGTCATGTACGTGACGTCACAGGCATCAAATGACGCCGCGGGTCACGTGACCTGACGCCACATGACCCTGGAGCATCATTTGACGCAGCTGCAAGGTAGGAGGTTGGGGGGGGGGCGTGAGCTCCACAGCAGGCCAGATAGGGGGGGCGCAGCAGTAAGAGTTTGCACCCCCCTGGTCTACACTACTGTCCTCCTCTTCTTTCACTAAATGCAACCTTGACCCCATTCACCCTCACATCATCCAACCTCTGAGTCCTGTGACAGATTGACCTTCTAAGTAGGGTCAGTGAGGACTCAGGAGTCTGAACACCATATCATTTCAATTAGAGTGCTTTATATCCCAGACAGGGAAAACAAGTTATAATATACTTTGTTTAGCAATGCAAACAATCAAACATAAACAACGTAGGTCTGCAACAACACAAAATGTCTTTCACTTGATACTGGATGAGAGTCCCAGCTATTCCCAGGTCAGCCCTATGGGAATGTGAAGCCCTGCTTCTTTGCAGGCTTGTGAATCTATTCTGGTGTTGGTGCTCGGTAAGAGTCCCAACTATTCCCAGACAAGCCCTCTGGGAATCTGCTTCCTTGCAGGTAGTGAAGCTTTAGTTTTAGTGCTGGTTGTGAGTCCCAGCTGTTCCCAGACAAGAACTCTGGGGATCTGCTCTCCTGCTGGTAGTAGAACAATGAAAAGGGAGTAGCTGCCTGCCTTTTAAACTCTCCTTTCCAATGAGGAGTTGATTGGAAAACCCTAGCAGACCTGAAAGCTAGGCTGTGGTCTCCTATGCCTGAACATTGAGGGAGGTAACCACTTCACTCCTTAACAATCCCCCTCTACTCTCAATACTGAGACCGTGCTAAGGTGTGGTCCCAGTCTGCACTGTAGCACACGCGCCTGGCGGGTGGCTGCACGTGCACAGCGATCTGCGGTCTGTGGTGAGATACAGGAGATTGCGATGGGGGGGGGCATGGCGGGGGGGGTGCAGGGGAGTGGCCATGACCTCACGCGGCTGGTTCGCCCTCATTGGCTGAACCGCTGGTGGGGGCGTGGCCACCCCTCTGTCGCAAGTTGTAACAACAATTTGTCTGTCTTTTGAAAAACTGGTAGTAGAGCGCGGCTGCTAAATGCGCGTGAAGGTACATACTGGGCCCAGTCCCATTGACGGGCGGTACTTGTTCGTGCAGCGCACGCCGAGGCATCAAAACAAATGTATTGAATCCGTTGCGAGCGCTTATAGTAGGAGCAACGCGACTGCGCGACGGCTTGGTCGCGATCGCTGGAAGTCAATTACATTTTACTTTTCAACGACCGTAGCGTAACGTCAGCGTCGCCATCGCAAGGACTATAAGCGCGGCCTTACATATGTTTTCAACTCCTCAATCAGCTTTTGCACCTTTCCCTCTGCATTCAAACATGCAATTAGTCACACCTATCCTTAAAAACAACACCATGTATCTTACTCCCCCCCTAACTATCACTGTGCATGTCCTCTGCCTTTTGCATCCAAGCTTCTCGAATATCTTGTCTATTCACACTTACTCAATTCCCTCAATAGTCTTTGCAATTCCATTGCAATCTGGCTACCGAAAGGGACATTCCATGGAAACCGCCCTCACCAAAGTAGCTAATGATCTACATACTGCCAAATCTCAAGCGCTCTACTCCGTTCTAACTTTGTTTGACCTCTCTGCTGCTTTTGACATTGTTAAACACCTCTGCCCCTGCAAATCCTGCACATCCTTGGTATTCATTACAAAGCCCTCTCCTGGTTCTCCTTTTATGTTTTTAACCCCTTCTTCAATGTCTCCAGTGATAGCTCTTCCTCTTATCCTGCCCACCTGTCTGTTGGTGTGCTTCAAAGTTCTGTCTCATTTTCCCCCTATATACATTCTAACATGGTGAGCTCATTAGCTCCTTTGGTTTTACAGATTACACAAAACTGTATCTTTCAACTCCCAAACGTTCTCCTGACATGTCGGCCCAGGTTACTGATTATCTCTCTGTTATTTCAGACAGGAGGGATTCTGTCACCTGCAATTTAAAATGTCAAAAAAAATTCCATCATAATCCCACCTCAACCAGGCCCAAATGCTTATTGTTTTGCCTCAGTCAATAACACTACAATTTATCCAGTCTTCCAAGCACACTGCCTAGGTGTAATATTTACCTCTTCCCTTTGCTTCTCCGTTCACATTTATGCTAGTCTAAAACTTCTTGATTTGTTCTCTGCAGCATTGCCAAAATCCACCACTTCCTCTTTCGCTCCACAACTACAACTTTTAGGCATGTCCTCCTTATCTCTCTACCTGACTATTGCAACCTTCTCCTTTCTGGCCTTTCTGACTCCCAACTCCACACTCTACAATCTATCCAAAATGCATCCTGCAAGAGTTATCTTACTCTCTTCTACAGTAGGTCTGTCTCTGCCCCTCTCCTCCTAAAATCCCTACAATGGTTATCCATCAAGCTCTGCATTAACTACAAGATTTTTCTTCTCTTCTTCAACGCTTTACCCCATCTTGGATCGCAGCTCTATTCTCCAGCCATACACTTTTAAGTAGCTTATGCTTTGCCGAAGACTGCCTCCTCTCTACTCCATCTGTCTCTACAACACTCTTACCCTCCCCCTCAGCTTTCGCCAATCCCCTTCCTTTCAAGTCTTGCCTGTAATCTCATCTCCGCAGTGAAGCACCTGGTTAATTTAAGCCCGAGACTACTCCCCGTACTCCTGATGCACTTACTGTACTTGTTCCCTCAAATATGTTCTATACTGCACTTGCTGCTAATGTATTCTTTAAGTCTCCCTTTATTCCATTTAGATTGTAAACTCTATTAGTCAGGGATTCCCTCATTCCATTTATTTCACATTCTGTTTAATGCACTTGTATAACTTTATATATTATCTCCCTGCACTGACTGTAATATCACTCTGTAAAGCACTGTGCAAATTGTTAGCACTACATAAATTAACACATACATACATAGATACAAGTACTCCGCGTTTCCTCCGTTATCCACTTGATTCATACTCTAAGTCCCATGCTAAGTTTTAAACTTCATTATGTCATACACATACTGTAGCAATCCATGTTACCAGTTGCTGTAAGATATATAAATAGAAGATCACGACCGTAGGGATCTATTCACTTCAGGAGATGTCTGTTTCATTGCAGAATTAAATGCAAAGCATGGCATGCTCAGTGCTGGAGGCGTTGGCAAAGCATTGCACGTCATGCGAGACAGAGAAGGATATCCCATCTCTTAGGATAATTGTTGCCATAGCAACAGGGCAGCAAAAGTCAAAGGGTACTCTGTATCCATTTTTACATTGGCTGCCTTCACGAAGATTTCCCAGCGATAAACCTAGTAGGAGTGTAAGTGGGATCCTTCTCATCCAGCAGCTGCCAGTGAACCTCCCCAGAAGCAAACATTCCTAGATAAGAAAAGTGTCACTTGCTGACAAACACAGGGTGGAGTGAGAACGTTAGCAGGTTCATTGTTAAGGGTTAGCAGCACTTAGAGTGAAAGTTCTACGTTTGTTACGATTAATGGCATGTGGGAGTGAAGGGCAGCAATCTGCAATGAGATAGTACCGCCTTATATCTGTGAGATATTGAAATCTATGAGACCACTGATGTTAATGTAAGCCCCCGCTTATTTGCCTCAGACTAACACCTGCTGCTGAGGCTGGGGCTTGATTCCCCCTCCTCTATGTATTATGCCACATGTGGCTTTAGGTCAGACAATGGGAGGCAAACTTCAGTAGTGTTTACGGTATAACCGTATTTATAAAGTAGTTTGATGAAAACTCTGGTGCCTTGTGATCCTCAATAAAGGATCACTACATACATTACATATGGTAACACATCAACATAACATGCCCTACAATCGCTGCAGAGGTGTACGTCAGTGTCTAGTGCTGCGACCATCCAGTCCTCGGTGTTAAGGCCTGTATGCTGCCGCTGGCACACAGTACTGATACTGATACATGTAGCAGGCTTGTACTTCGCAAAACACTTTGGTACCACTTTAGATGAATGCTGTAGAGGGTCCCTTTCTGACGGTGCTTGTTCCTGCGCACAGTTACCACTCAGGTGATCTGTTGGGCCTCCTTGGAAGTGTAGCCGGTCTCCCGCGCCTCAGCGCCCACTTTCTCCATCGGGACACTGATGGCCCTGGGTCAACTGCAGTCAGTCCTAAAATCTATCAGGTGCCCGCAGAGCTGCTGTCCCAGCTCTGCACTATCCGCTCTCCCCTTGCAGTTCTGCCCATGCTTGTGCTGCCAAGGACCCTTCTAGATTTTCTCTTTCAGTCCCACCTCTAAAGAGTCCAATCTCATTGGCTGTGGCTCTGTCCATCACAAGTCACATACTCATGCACAAGAAGTGCCTCCCTGATGCAGCAAAGCAAACTGGGAGTTGTAGTTTCCCATTGCAGCACACACAAGAGAGGAGGCAGACAGGGGGCAGTGTGTGTCGGCTGAATGCACTTACAAAGGGGTTACACTAAAAATAAGCAAAGCCAGGCCCCCGCTGCCTACTGCAGCGCCCGGACAAGAGCCACCCCTCAATGGGGCCGGGCCCACTACAAGGGGTGGCCGTCGCGCTGCGCGGACAGTTTTTCCTGAAGACAGGAAAATTTAGCTCAATACTGGCGATGAGCACAGTGACCACGCCCAGTGCCGTCCTACCGCATGGGCACGCTGGGCAGTTGCTCGGGGCCCCCACAAGCATAGGGGCCCTCATTCTAATCTATGCACAGACCAGAATTTAACACTAATTTTCCGATCACCCGTCTCAACATTCAAATCTCCCGCTAACTCGGTAGGAGAAAAATTACGACTTGTAGCGGAGAGTTGGCAGGGCCCAGTGCACTGCTTTGCCCGGGGGCCTATAATGCTGATAAGACGGCCTTGACGACGCCCCCTGGTGGTTCAGACAATGAGGGAGAACCTGCCGGGTGATGTCATGGTCGCGCCCCCCGCCACGTCTCCTACGCGTATCGTCTTGAAAAAGACTTCCCTGATGAAGTCTTTTTCAAGACGATACGCGTAGGGTGGAGGCTGGAATAGCATTTCCTTAAGGTCTCCCTGACTCTGAGTTCTTAGCTCTATCTGGCAATATTGGTCTAGTATTAGCTGGACAGTGTATGCCGATTCCTCCCTTCAACGGAAATAACAACGCGCTGACGTCATACTCGCAATCCTGCGAGACTGGAAGGATAGCCAGGACAACACTGGAGGCAGCTGCAGACACATCTGAGCCTGTGCGGAGTCTCTGCGTTCCAGGTGGAGCCAGAACCAACTAGCCGCCATACAGATCAGCAGTGAGGAGAGGATCTTGATATCCTACATGCCTGTTGTATCTGCTACTTTGGGGATATCCTCACTGGGAGCTGAGGACTGCCAGAGAAAACCAGGAAGAAGATCAAGACCTGAAAAGAAGAAAGAAACCATCCCAGGAAATAAAAAGACAAGAAAACTGCAACGAAACCTTGCTGTGAGAGCATTTACACAAGGCCGTGTAAGTGATTTTGTATATATTTCGATCACACCCACCAGTATCTATTAGATACCATACACACCTCAATTTCCTCAACCTGTGCTCCCCCTTTTTTCTCTATACACATGCAGCGCAGACAGCGGGCCGTAGCCTAAGAGTTGATCTGTTGACTTTGAAAGGAAAAATATTGCTTTTGGTCCAAACACTTTAAGATTTGAAGATCCAGGTTTCCGAAGATTGCTGTGCTAAGCATTGTACAGAACTCAGATGGCACAGCAAGAAGTCATGGGATCTGAATAGTGTAGACCAGCGGTGCGCAAAGTGGGGGGCACTGTTTTTTTGGGAGGGGGGGGGGCGCGGGCGCTTGCATGGGTCCCGTGCTCTTCCCCGAGGCATTTAAATTAAATGCCAGGGGATCACGTGATGCCTCTGCAACAATAAAACGTACCTTGATTCAGATGCTGTGACGCGTCGCCATGGCAACGCCACAGTGTCACGGCCGTCTCCATGGAAACGGGGTCACGGGACGTCACGTGACCCCGCGGCGTCATTTGACACCACACACAAGCGAAGGGGTGGCGCGAGAGTGAGGGGGAGCTGGCAGGGGGTGCGCAACTCAAAAAGTTTGCGCTCCCCTGGTGTAGAATGAGAAATTGAAAAGGTCTACTGTACTGTAGCTTAAGTCATATTGTATGTAACGGTTCTGCTGTTTCACTAGCAATGTGCTAGGTAACTGCTTACCTCTTTACAAGGTTCCTGCTATTTTAAGACTCCTTTGATAAAGTGATACTAGTTCTTTGTTTACAGTCTCTGCTCTCTGGCATTTAATTGAAAATTGGCTCACTAAGTGCACCATGGCGCTCCTGCTATTTCACCGCATGCATAGCACTAACATAACTAGATCTTTGACAGGGTCCCTGCTATTTCATTGCAGATACGGGATAAGGACACCTAGCTCCAGAAATTTCACAGTACACTGAAGATTAATGTCTTGTACAGTGTGTGGCATTTTCACAGAAGATCGGATACTACTGTATGAACACACAACAGTTATAAAAATTAAAAAAAACTCAGCTTTATTATAAAACACAAGATATGCCACACCCCAAACACCCACTCACTGCATGCTAAATTTCATCAAGTGATCTAAATTAAATCAAGGGAGAGGATGGAGTATTGTCTAGGCTTGATGGGCAGATAGCACAGCTGGATTTGTGTTAATGCAATGGCTTTGTAGATTCAAATGCATTAGAGAAATAAACCTCTGTGGCATATTAGAGCTTATTTTGTAGACAAGCAACTAAAATCATAGAATGCAGCTAAGTAAGTCAGATATAATAGTCTTGTTGCTATAAAAACAACTGTCACCCAATTAATAGCATGAACCATGAGCATATGCAGCACAGAGACAAAATAATGGCGTATTGAAGCTTTGACCCAAACTTAACGCAGCATTTTAGTTATTTTAAAGCAGCAATCTTGTCTGAGCACATTTTATATATGTAGCATGGCTAGTCCAGGCTTCTCTCTACCCTCTGTCACATAAGCCCTTAGTATCTACAGGTTGTGACAGGCTATCTTGTGGGCATTTACCCCTCATGTTGACTCTCTGAGTGACAGAAGTGGTGCTTACTCAGGGTCTGTGTACAGCCTATCATGGTACAGACCTTGTGCCCTTCCCTTCTGGAGTCTAAGAGAGGAAGTGACCAAATTATAGACGAAGATCAGTCCCTAAGAGGGGTGAGATCTTGAGTTCTGTTCCACCCCTCCTAGGGAGAGGAGGTGTGTTCTGCTCCTCGTGGCTGGGAGTGAGACAGGCCAGTCAGTCCCTCCTGGGCTGACTGAGTCAGGATAGAAGAGAGGCCTCATGACTACCAGAGAGCCAAGCACCATCCAGAGGCCTGGGACCCTCTGATTCCATCTGCATCCGCTGTATAACATCTTCAGTGACTGCTACAATAAATCATCCCTTTTCATATATCCCTGCCTGAGTTTACTGTCTCTTGGGCAGGGGTGTGAAAGAAGTCTGCTTTGGTGGGGACTGTCTCTGAGAATACTGGAGCCCACTGAAGCTGGAGGCACTGACACCTTAGGTTGAACATCAAGATCACCAAAAGCCTGTCCTGTTCCTCACAACATTGCGGACCACTCCGCTCTCCTGGACTCTCACAGGTATGCACGCACCCACCTGTAGCAGCAGTATATTTTCCAGGGGGGGGGGGGGGGGCGGTGCTATATATATATATATATATATATATATACACATATAAAATAAAAAATGAGTAGACAATACCGTTCTGTGGCTAACTAAATGCTTTTATTTGTGTGAGCTTTCGAGATACACTGATCTCTTCTTCCGGCGATCTGTACAGAGAACTCTCTGTGCCCCCCTTCTGCTGCCCCAGTCTGGACATGCATAGTATGCTACTTCCGTTTCATAGGAAGTCACAACTCAACCCATTTTACCCTATGAGATTTCCAATGAGCCACCGTCAGCTAAGACGTTTCACTAAAAAAATAAAATAAAAAAAAACACATGTAGGATATTGCTTGGATCCTTTAACACATGGGGAAATAATACTGGTCTCTTCTGCAGTTGCTCAAAATTTGATGCCAAACTGAGATTTCTACCTGCAGAAGTTTAGGACTAGAAGTATTTTTTTAATCTTCAAATATAGAAAGTGTTCTAGAAAGAGATGAGAAAGAGGGAGTGTGTGTGTGTGTGTGTGTGTGTGTGTGTGTGTGTGTGTGTGTGTGTGTGCGCGCGCGCGTGTGTGTGCGTGTTAGCACCAGTAGGGTACAGCTTAGGCTGTTTCCAGGAAATAACTCATAAAGATAAGCAGATCAGATATGACTGCATGCCTCTCACATGTATGCAAGTCTTGTTCATCACTCCAAATTAATTAAGCTGAAGGGTTGTGTAAGCAGCATGGTTTACCAGAGAAGCATTAATTGGCACCTAATAGCAAATCCATACTTGAACATGGAAAGTGCTCAGAGTAATCACATTCTCAAAGGAACTAAGCAAGATAAATGATTTTGTGAAGACTTTCTTGTGTCACATTTGCCTAATATTACCCTAATCCACAAATCTGTTAAATCACGACATGACGTAAAGCTAATTTAACGTCATGTTAAGACTAACGGTGTATCTTCATATGACAGCATAATGTTATAAGCCATGTTTTCTCCCAAAAAGAGTACAGCGTTTAGTATACCAGATGTTAGTGATAATGACATCCAAATGAGGCATTATAATAACATTGCATACTCATTAAAGTCTGTTAAGGTTAATGTGGAGACTTAGAGTTACATTCGTTGAATCATAGCTAAACTTGACGAGACTCCCATCCAGACTCTGAAATTCTATATGGCTTTCACAGGGATGGATGGTTGTAACACCACAGTTATACCCATTCATTATTGAACTAACAGCAATTCCAGGCGTTATTTTTCTTTCTTCTCTCTCTCTCTCCACTTCAACAGAAGCCCTATTTTGTTGTCTGGATAAGAGTAACACCTATTTAACTTTAAGTTATTGGACAATAACGTGATGTTAAGCCTATGCTAATGAGCTGTAGTTTGGATGGTGTTTTTGCATATAATTAACTTTGAGGATGCCTTGTTAACTGAGGGACCGGTATAGACAGCAGAAACCCTCGTTCAGCCTACTGGGTAATATTTAAAAGGTGCTCAAATGGAATGTGGATACTATACAGACTAGAAAAAGACAACAGAACCCTACAAAGCACTATGTAACCCCATATCAAATGATAAGGTGAATACATTAAAATATAGTTTTAATTAAGAAATAATCTAAAAAGGGGGAGGGTATAACAAATTATCCGACCATTGAGAGTCCTTATACTTAACACATAATTAAAATCAAAAGTGATGTACCATGTAAGTAGTGTACCTATGGTGTCAAATCTCTACTGTATGAACCACTCATTCAGGGCCGCCAACAGGGGGGAACAGCTGGGACTGTTCCGGGCCCAGCCAGTCAAGAGGCCTGGCCAGTGAAGGGGTCCAGCCTCCCTGCCAGCAACTTTACAGTTTCTTATGTGCAGGGAAGCCAGGCACTTCCCTTTTCCTTGGCCCCTCCCATCTATCCCTCCCCTCCTGCAGGCAAGCCAGGCCCTCCCCTTTCCTGGGGCTGCTGACTCCATCTGTCCCTCCCCTCCCTCCCCTCTTCTCCTTCAGGACTGAAGGGTTCTCCCCTTCCTTCGGCACCGCCCATCTGTCCCTCCCTTCGGCTCTGCGGGCCTTCAGGGCTGTCCTGTGAACTGGCCAGGTGGTTCCAGCAGGCCCATCCAAGGGCCCCAGGTATCACCTTGTGTGTGTGTATTTGGGGAGGGGGGTTTATTGTGTGTGTGTATGTGTGTATATTTGGGAAAGGGTTTTATTGTATGTATTTGGATATGGTGTGTGTGTGTGTGTGTGTGTGTATTTAGGGAGGGAGTTTTGTTTGTGTGTGTACTTGGGGGGGTTATTGAGTGGGGAGTGGGGAAGAAATACATGGTTGCGGGGAGTTTGAGAGAGGGCTGTAAGAGGGAGGGGAGAGGGTGGTGTAAGAGAGGGAAGGGGACAATGAGAGACAGAGGGGGTGAGAAAGGGTGATGGAGGGGAGCAGGGCTGCCGACAGGTGGGGACAGCCAAAACAGGTGTCCCGGGCTCGGTGGCTGTGGGGGTGGCACACCCTGACGTCGGAAGATTAGCGTGGGACAGAGTGAGGAAGAGGCCTGTAACTGAGGGAGAGGCCCGGCTGTGAGAAGACCGGCAGCTGGGCCTGGCCAGAGGTAGGGCCCATCTTGCAACGCTGGCCAGCCGCCCAGCCGCAGCGTCCGGCATGACCGTCCACAAGGTAAGTCTATATATTTTATAAGTATGGGGGGGGGAACTTTTTTATATGTATTGGGGGGTGGGCGTATTTCATTTATATGTATCTGGGGTGTTTTTTTGTATGTATTGGGGTGGGGATGTATTTTTATATGTATTTGGGGGGTGGGGTGTATTTTTATATGTATTGGGGGGAGGTGACGGGAGGGGGTAACCAGGCTCTTTAATAAAGGTCAAGTCTGTTTTGGTTACCCCTGTTCCGTGTAAAAGGGTCCAAGAGAGTTAGCTCTTGGCCCCAGTAACATTGGAATGGTACAATGTACTTTCTGTAATAAAAGCATTTTTTGTGTTTTTCCCTTTCCGGGCATGCAATCAAGCAGGGATTGCTAGGTATGAGTTTCAAAGGGGGTTTTGAGGAGGAACCGTTGACAGAATGTGCCTAGCAGGTTGGGGTCCGGAGTTGTCGGTTCCCCTATATATGTACCCGGGATTCTCGGATACATGTAGGCACATTGTCCCCTTGAAAACGCAAGCGTGACACCACTAGGGTACCCTGCTTCAGCACAGCCCAGAAAGGAGAATGAGGCACAGTGATAAACATGTATTCTGGTAGCTGAGGGAATCGCTAGGTTAAGGGGGGTACCCCAGCTAGTAACCAAGATGACACACAACCAGTATAGGGTTCCTGGGTGACCCAACCGTATAGAAGATTGGGGGGTGGGGTCGGGGGGACCCTGAGAGTCCAAACTGAGTCCAAGGGAAAGTGTGCGGGGAATAAGGCAGATAGAAATAAAACGACAACATTTTTCTCTTTCCGTCCCGTTCCCCAAAACTCAGAAGTGTATTAAAAGATACTTTAATATAATGTAACATGCTTTTACATTCGGAACCAATGTCCAAACAGGCAGCCGTGCAAACCCATAGGCGCCGGTAGGTCTGTTGGACATCGGAGTTCAAAGCAGCCAGAGGATACCCAGAGGTGTGAACAGCATTTGGTCAGCGGGGAAAGGTGGTGTACCAGGTCCTGAGATCAATGGTAGTCCTGCAGGATGCCACTTGTTCTAACAGACCTGGTAGAGTCTACCCAGCGGGTGGCATTGGGATAGCCAGGGAGAGAGATGGCAGCCTTGCGCATGTCTCTTGGCTTTTTCGGATTTCCCGCTACCCGGCTTTTGTAGCCGGCTTGGCTCTGATTTGCTGCTTGGGAAAGTTCCCATGCGTTGATTGGCTGCTCAATTTTGTGAGTGAAACTAAAAATACTATAAGAACCTGTGAGCCAAAAGTTGTTTTGGATGCAATCAGATTTGGTGTTCCCCTTGAGTCTGAGCTGAGAGAGCGTGGTCGGGCTTTTCAAAGATGCTTTGCTTGTAATAGCAAAGCAACTGGCTTCGATGTCAAGCCTGAAAAGCCTGCCTGCCAGAGACTAAATCCCCACTTTTGCACCCAAGTTCTCAGAAACGAACGTAGCGAACACAGCTGGGATTTTATGGCCATTTGAGTTCCAGAAGATTTGGGCTGACTTGTGGTCAGGAAGGACCAAGTTCTCAGAAGAGAACGTAGTGGTGGTGTATGGAATTTTATGCCGATTTGGGTTCCAGGAGATTCCTGGCTAAGTCCCGGTCAGGTTAAAACTCTCCCAAAGAGTTCCCTGCACCTAGGAAAGTCTAGTTTTAAACCCCAGCCTCAAAGTAAGTGTGTCTTTTTGTCTGTATTTTGTGTCTCATTGTGTGTAAGCGAATTTATGTCAAATAAATTACAATTTATTTCATTACCTTGTTTTGCTCAATGAAAGATCCTGGTAAAAAGGTGTAAATAACCTGGTCTCCAATGACAGTGGGGGGTGTATTTTTATATGTATTTGAAGGGTGAGGGTGTATTTTTATTTGTACTGGGGGTGGGGGTAATTTTTATATGAATTTTTGATGGGTGTATTTTTAATATGTATTGGGGGTAGGGGTGCATTTTCTATATTTATTGAGGTGCGGGGGTGGGTGTATTTGTATTATATATTCGGGGTGAGTTATATGTATTTAAGGGGGTGGGTTTTCTTTGTATATATTTTGTGGGGATGATTGGGTGAGAGTGGGGTAATTGATGGATGGTGTGGGCGAGTGAGAGGAGAGAGGGGGGGAGAGAGTGAGTGATTAAAAGAGGGAGTAAGAGCGAGATGCACGGGAGATAAATACAGGCGTGGCAGGAGGGGGGTGAGTGATACATGGGAAGAGGGGGGGGAATAGAGGGGGCTCGTGAAGTGTGAATTGGGGGGCTCGCAATACCACCGAGGGGGGCCCGGATGTAACTCTAGTCCTGGGCCACGGGAAATCTGTCTGTGGCCCTGGAGGGGGGTGAGAGAGCGAGGATGTGTGTAAGAAGAGGGAGTGTAAGAGAAACGAAGTGGGGGTAGGTGGGTGGGTTCTCGCAAGGCCGCCATCATGTGGGTGAGGGGCCCCAGTGGAAACTTTAGTCCTGGACCACAGGAAAGTTGTCTGCGGCACTGTACCCATTTGAAACCCTAGGTACACTACTTAACATTTGATATGGGGTTACAGAGTTCTTTCTGGGATTCTGTTGTCTTTTTCTAGTCTGTATAACTCAGGGACCATAACATCAATGACATTAAAACAAGAGGACTTAATGCTTATATGGGGGGTTTAACTCACTACCATCATTTTCTGTAATGTTTGTCCCTCCTCTATGAATTTTACAATTAACCCCCTCAACTCCCTTGCACACTGCTGATGGATGTATGGTAATGTGTCTGACTGTCCCTTTCATCCATGTATTGCCATTCTGTGTGTTTATTCCTTCTCTGCATCATCTGCCTTGGATGGCTATCTTGTTTTTCTTTTATTTATTTATATATATACAGTATCTGTGTTAAACTCATACAAACTCTGTAAATCAGTATTGCTGAACTGAGGAAGAGAGAGGAGAACTCTCGAAAGCTTGTCTTATATTATCAATTGTTAATCCAAATAACAAAAGGTATCACCTAATACTGAAGTACCAATTTACTCTGCACTATCGCAACTGGACTAACACGGCTATTTCTACTAAGTTCCTGTTTTAGGAAATGTTACGGGATGAGCCTGACTTATGTAACAAAGCTTTCTTTGATATGGGCCTTTGTGCATTGTTTCAAAGTGCAGATTTGATGGCATTTTGCAAGCAAGTGCTTTTGACAAGAATGTTGTTTTAAAAAGAACACGTTATCAGATTTCCTTGTCACTTCTTAGTCGTGTCATTCTTAGCATAAAAGCATTAATATTGTTAGGACATCATATCAAAGAGATCGTTTACTTACTGTAATAATAATCCTTATAGAACATGCATCTCTACATATATCAAAGCCCCTATTACTGGCCCTCCCAGCCCATGAACCACTGATAACAGCAAAAGCACATTTGTTTACAATGAATTGCCTTTTCTACTGCTGAACTGTTTGATGATTTGATCATGAACATTTCATTTCTAAGAATATATTTCAAAATGATAATCTGTCCCTTAAGTGCAACCAGGGAAATCATCTTCCGAAAAAAATAATAATGAAACAAGTTTTATTATTGCTAGAGTGACTTTTGAGGCCATGTAATGAATATGATGTTTTATCTGTGTTCACTTACCATAGCATAATTTATTTTAAATAAGTAATAGTAACATACGAGAATAGTGATATTAGACTTAGTTAGAACATTTTCTGAACAGTTGTGTCCCAAAGGAAAGATTTAAACAGCCTGTAGCAAGGTTACAATGGAAAAAGGACTTCTGAAATCTTGCTTCAGGCTTGTGATATAGCAGGTCCACCAAAATAGGATCAGGTTTATTACAAATAAAAAATCTAAATCCATTTAGTAGAATTTTATCCTTTGAAAAGTCTAGTGTATTTCATAAATGCCAATCATTTTGTTGATCTCTTATTGATCTCCTTTTGGTAATGGGGGAGTTATATCAATCAAAATTTGATGCAAAGAGGGTCATTTTGATATTGTGCATTGTAGCGTCAAAGTAAAGTACTAAGGCATTTTGCTCCAATTTTGTGCATCAATTTGGTAATAGGAGAAGTTTTGGAGAAGTTACATGATGCATATTTTATGATAGGATATGTCAAATATACGTGTCCTTTTGTATGTTTTGCTAGTTCCAAGGAAATCAGAGGTGGGGTAAACTTTAATGGCTAACACTATATGTGGCATGTAGAGATATCTTTCTTACATAAGCAGAAAATAGTGCAGCGCCTCTCCCCAAATATCTGGTAGAAGCTCAAGCGGTTGATGCATCTCCCCATATATCTGGTAGAAACACAAGCTGAAGAAAAGACAAGAGATAGTTAAGATTAAAAAAATGGCCTTCAAGTTCTTAGGAAAACGAATGAATCATAAAGCACACAATGTATTTTTTGAGAGCAATGAAACCTGGCTGATATAAGGAGGAAGTGTAGAAAAAAACATCATGGATCAAATGAGATAAAAAGGCACTAAAAGCAGAAGTCCCTACATTTCCATGCCAATTTTTCACATGCTTGTCAAGAGCAATCCAATAATTGGTGTTCTGTCATGCATGCAATTGTTTGACATTGCACTACAGAACTTTTTAACATATGCAAATTAATGAAAATAGACATGGGTTATGAAGACCTTTAGTCATTAACAGCTAGTCATAAAATATGATAATGGGGCGTTAGATTAGCGCCATGGACTTTGCATAATCGTAACATCTTTTCTAAAGTTTGCATTTGATTGCATCAGCACATACCCTTAGGCCTGGGACATAGTGGTTTTAAGCTCGCTGAGGCGGGCTGAGCCGCGCTAAGCAGATGCACAAAGCCCCTGCATCTGTCATCAGCGCGGCTATAGTTTCTCCCTCCGCATGCGCGCTGATGCGTGCAGAGGCTGAGAAACTTTCCCGAGACAGGCAGTTTTGAAATTAGCCGCTCTGGGAAGCGGAGGAGCGGTCACGTGACCGCTCCCATCCAATGGGAGCGGGGGACTAGCCCCGCCTCCCGCCCCGCCTCCTGGCACGCCTCCGCCCCGCCCCCAGAGCGCGCTCACTGCCTCGCCTGCAAGGACAGGGAAAGCCCCATTTTGGAGCAGGCGAGGCAGAGCAGGAGCGCGGCTCAGCGCTGTTTGCTCCTCTATGTCCCAGGCCTTAGAAATGGAGGGAACCTCTGAAGCCAGTAGTTGATCATTGGAGGGATAGCTTTTCTAGTGTTTATTTTAGGCTCTAGATCAGCCAGACTAAGCTTCAAAATGAGCACGATGGGTAGTACCTGGAGTACCTTATAATCACTCGTGCCAAATATATTAACTTGTTGTCTATTCTCAAGAATAGCAAGCATTGCCCCGCAGCGTCTGTTCATCAGTAGAGCAACAATAACAGCCGTGGCTCCAGAAAATTTATGTTGCAAATTCTGCATTATTTTAGTATAATAGAACAAAAGACAAAAAGACCCAGTGCTTTCCAGCATGACAAATTATATAGTTAAATACTTATCTGTTTATCTTCTCATAAGCGAGGGTCATTTAAATTTAAATTCTTTGGCCAAAGTATTTTAAGGCGACAACGTCATGTGTGGCCCTTCTGTGGGTCCTGCCCCTGCTGCACCTGCAAAAAGCTCTCATAATCTCTTTAACGAAGGGAGAGCTGTCTTAATAGACTGGTCCTTCACTGGTGCACAGCCAGAACTGCCATTTAATAGGTGGGATGGGTGAGCTTGAAACCAGGGCGGAGGGGTCACAACCCTCCAAACTGATTACCAATTGAAATTTACAATGATTATAGGCGCATAGTAAAGAAGGGATCTGAAATTAAGAACAGCTATTAGCTCAACTCTAAACAGGGAGCCTGGTTCAATTCCCGGTGTGACCTTGGGCGAGTTACTTTACCTCCAGGTACATCAGGCACCAAAATCATAGACTGTAAGCTCATCTGGGCAGGGACTGTGTCTGTAAAACTCCTATGTACAATGCTGCTTACCACACACTCTACTGTCATTGTGAATCACTATATGAAACACATTTTTTTTTTTTAACATTAGATTGGATGCTATATCGAGGTATATGCCAATGTTGAACTCATTCAAATAAATTAGGAATAGACATGCCTCTGCTCTGCCTGTTATATTAACGACTCCCGCGCAAACTATTTTTTGTGCCTATTTTTGACCAACTCAAAATTGCGATTTCATTTTTACGGGGCCATTTGTGCTACAAGTCTGCTATCATAGCCAGCTATAAATTGCCCCCCCCCCCCCCTGTGTCTTATAAAACTAGTGCTATTCACTGTGCCCTCCAAATGATTGCCTTGAAGCCTCCAACAAATAAGTCATCAATGTCTGATGTACTGTAGAGCATGAAACACTTTTGTTTTTCAATACAGGATGATGCGTGCTCCAATGCAAACTACTGTACCTCCTCCAACATTTACTAAATGGAGGTAGAAGTTACATTTATGTATTGATCTACAGTACTATACCTTACCTTGAACTGTCACCGTTTAATGGATGAGGCGGTATGCGCGCTAACATCCCTAACGAAACAGTAGGCAAAAGGTGAAATTGGTAGGCTGTGGCTCATACTGTAGCTCTATTGTCATTTTCTTGTTGCTATTGACACTGATGATATAATCACACTGCTACTTCTGCAGCAACATGCGACTGTGAAACATTTCCTCTCCCCCAAACTGGTCCTTGTAGTTGCTTTTTCTTACAAGGATTTATTGAGAAATTATCAAGAGTTCATTGCTCCTATTGTATGAACATTAGTTATGAAGTCTGCATGTGTCATTTCAATGAAAGAGTTGCTATAATGAGCATTGTAACTATTGGAACAAAACCTTTTTAGCGCTACAACCTCAGGATATTGTTCCTGCACTGATAAAATCATGCACTAAATTCATTTTTTTTATCACATTCTTCCCTAGATCTGTGTTGACATAGTAATTAAATCACTGAAAAAGAATGAACAATTCCTAATATCCGCTAAACAGTGTATATACTGTGTAATTTATTACAATATTGATTATGTCTTTTAACTGCAGAAACTGTGGCCAGTATACTGTATTTGTATGTTGGCAAACAGCCTATTTAATTCTTGTTTTTTTCACACTCCTGTTGGAAATAATAATTGTGTCTGTTATTTTGTGCCTTATTAAGTGTAGATCTGTCATCATATATGATACATTTACAACTATACCTAGACATGACGAGACCTTGGGGATTATGAAAGCTCTTTACCTTCTATTACATTAATAAAGAAATTCCCTTTCCGGTCCCTAAAACAGTATTACATGCTGCAATTAATCTATAATTCAATCGGAAAGATCATTCTTCTAATGTACAGTGAAAATCTATCCTAACAAATGTTATTAGATTTCATTACATTACACGATTCAATATACAGTACTGTGTACCCCTCCGTGTGCATTTGGTACCCAGAACTGATTTATGCCACTCTTACGTGAGTTACATCTCAGTGTGAGTAACAATAATTAAAATAGAATAAAACATGGCAGGGTACAGAAGGTAAACGGTATACTGTATACATGTTACGATACAACCCCAAATCATTTCACGTTTACATTTTCACAAAATTACATTAACCAATGCTACCAGACGCTTTAACCCTTTGGGCGCCCTTTAGACGTAGCTACTCAAAATGTTATTACATACACACTGTTGATCATATAAAGCAGTAGTTCTTAAACTTAACCCCCTCCACCCCCCCCCAAAAAAAATAAACATTTTATATATCTAAAAAAAAAAACAAGTTTAGAAATATGAAAAAATGAAAGCAGGAATACTTATCTCCCAATCTGGTAGGAGCTTGATAAGAAAACTGATATGCTGTGAGAAACGGTAATATGCAGCCAAAAATACACACACAAAACGAGGTTTGGAATGGTGAAAAAAATAGATAAAACAAGGGATTTTTTTTTTTTAAACTAAGGGACATATATACATGAAGGTATGGGGGGATAAAGGGTACTACAGTAAGGGACATATATACATGAAGGTATGGGGGGATAAAGGGTACTAAGGGACATATTTACATGATGGTATGGGGGATAAAGGGTACTAAGGGACATATTTACATGATGGTATGGGGGATAAAGGGTACTAAGGGACATATATACATGAAGGTGCAGTATGGGGGATAAAGGGTACTAAGGGACATATGTACATGAAGGTACAGTATGGGGGATAAAGTACTAGGGGACATACATACATGAAGGTATGAGGGCAAAGGGCACTAAGTGACATATATACATGAAGGTAAGAGGGGCAAAGGGTACTAAGGGGCATATATACATGAAGGTATGAGGGCAAAGGGTGCTTAGGGACATATATACATGAAGGTATGAGGGCAAAGGGTACTAAGGGACATATATACATGAAGGTAAGAGGGGCAAAGGGTTCTAAGGGACATATATACATGAAGGTAAGAGGGGCAAAGGGTACTAAGGGACATATATACATGAAGGTAAGAGGGGCAAAGGGTACTAAGGGACATATATACATGAAGGTATGGGGGCAAGGGTACTAAGGGACATATATACATGAAGGTATGGGGGCAAGGGTACTAAGGGACATATATACATGAAGGTAAGAGGGGCCAAGGGTACTAAGGGACATATATACATGAAGGTAAGATATTTTCCGTTCCCCAAGATTAAATTAATCTAGGAACTTTCCTTATTGTCCCAAGACTTGAAAGATCTAAGTGTTGCAAGAAGCTCTGTTATAAATTCCCATCCAGAAGCGCTGGTTCGTTGCTAATGAGTTCTCAGAGTGCAAATGAGCTACGTCATAATGTTCCTGTTAGATAGCGTCCTGTGCTCCACAGAAAACCTATCAGTAAGTGGAATAGGAGGAGGATTCCTTCCGTTCCACCATCAGTGAAGCGATCACATGACTGCGAGGGCGGAGGGGCGGTGGCACTCTGGTGCCATTGCCCCTCCAGCATTCAAAGAATTAAAGCAGCCCCGTGGGTCAACCCTACTCATATTTATACCCCATTTTCTTTACGGGATGGGAACTGATGGGTCTCCTGGAGATGAATTGTACTATTTTTAACTCCAGGGATTCTCCCGCGTATTCCCAAGATCGTTACTGGGGAAGGTACAGGGTTTAAATCTCCCTCCAGGGAAAACAATATGGCTTCCAAAGCTCAAGCCAATAGGAAGCGGCAACATCATTGGTTGCTGCTTCCTATTGGACAGCAATTGGGGGCGGGGGGTGGGGGCCTGGAGCTGAAAAAATAAGTAGCAAGTTCGTTAAGGGAGATTGAGTAGAGATGGGAAATTGTGTGGAAATGCTCTTTGTGTGTGTAATGTAAAAAAACACAAATACTTTGAAGGGATTTTCAGGGTAAAATATGTGCAGACAATGTCTAAATTTGCATTAAGAACTATCTTTGCTGGAGTTTTGTGACAAACATGCGTGTTTTTTTTGTTTTTGGTTTTTTTTTTAGGGTTTTTGTTTCTTTTCCATTCTCAAATTGTTTTGTTTTTTTTTTTTGTTTTTTTTTAGACTTTTTGGAATATTTTCTAATTTTATATAGTTTGGCACATTTTTCAAATGTTTCAAATTTGTCTTTAAAAATAATTATTGGCTGCGGTTATTTTGCATTCAGTCATTTGACGAATATTCAAAAATGCAAAGATTTGGCATCTTTGCGGCAAATTCTATATTTTGGGCGATAAATTTGCCCATCTCTAATGATGATGAGTACACTTCCGATTATAGCTCCTACAGTATTTAGTTCTGTAATCAAAAAATAATGCACATGTTAGTTGAATGTCGGTTAATGTATTGAAGGGATGTATTTAGTTCTCATGATTTCTTAAACTGTATGCACAACTATAATAATAAAATTATATCTGCGTGCAATACCTCAATCACTGTTCATTTAAAAAAAAAAAAAAAAAAACAACAAGCAGTAGATGTGACACTGTTACACAAGATCTTCCCTTGTATACAAGTCATTTCACACTCAACTACCACAATAACAACTAATGTCGTTGCCAAGGCAACGAGACACCCAGAAGTGGAGTTTACTGGGGACAGTCGTACCTGGCGGAGAAGCATCCACCTCTCCAGCAATTCCTACATTACAGGCATACCCCGCATTAACATACGCAATGGGACCGGAGCATGTATGTAAAGCGAAAATGTACTTAAAGTGAAGCACTACCTTTTCCCCACTTATCGATGCATGTACTGCACTGCAATCGTTATATACGTGCATAACTGATGTAAATAATGCATTTGTAACAGGCTCTATAGTCTCCCTGCTTGTGCACAGCTTTGGTACAGGTAGGGAGCTGGTATTGCTGTTCAGGACGTGATGACAGGCGCATGCGTGAGCTGCCGTTTGCCTATTGGGCGATATGTACTTACTCGCGAGTGTACTTAAAGTGAGTGTACTTAAAGCGGGGTATGCCTGTATATAATCTTTCCTTGTGCATTTTATTTATATATTAGCTTCTATAGTGACTACCCTTTGGCATTGAGGATTTCAACATCATTATTTGCTACATTGTTGAATTGTAGTAGCACATTGTAAATGAAACACTTGGGGGAGGGGTATTATTTATTTTAGTCTCCCACTGAAAAGCTGGGGAAAGATTGACGTGCAAAATCTGCAGCAAAAGTATCACGGAAAAAACTATATTGTTTTCAACAGGACTATATATCTCTATCAACCTGCCTAGTGCCTGCACACCACGTGGGATTTTTTCATATTGTGTTACATTTGATGTACTGTATTAACATTGACATTAGATGAGTTTGGTTTAAAACAAGTATACATTGTTTGTACAAAGAACCTTCTGTATGTGGTGTATTTACTAAACTCTCTCTGATTCAAAACTGGGAAGAAAAACAGTACAAAAACAGCACCAGAATCCTGTTTATCACAATGGGAAATGTTCCTTTGATACATCTGGTGCAATTCTTTTGTGTTGCTCCCCTTCTGCAGCCAGGGGACTTTAGTGAATAACCCCCTAAGTATTTGGCAGGATAATTTATAATAGCAATGTGTACTGTACAGTTATTTTCATTTAAAAAACTTAATCTGAAACTTTTAGCTTTTGTTTCAAAGATAAATCATCATGTATCATGAATGTCCTTATGTACTGAAGATGTACTTTATAACATCCACAATAAAATGCAATTTAAATTCGAGGCTTGATTTGCTTGGACAGTGACATTATATTTAACTAATTTGCTGCCAGGGGGACCAATGAATAACTGATAGATCCCCTCACAGAACAGAAATGGTTTGTATGAAATATGTTGTTTCTATTTGGATCAATAACTAGAGTAAGGAATGTGTTACTGCACCATATCAGGCATTACTTGAATGGCCATGTCCATAGCTCTATTTACACTATATTTATGATACACTCTCCATGTCAGATTAGAAGTATTAGTACAGTAATGAGGAGAACAATGTACAGAATCAGTTGTGTGGTACCTGCAGACAACAAGCGAGTGTTGTACATAACCCTAATTCCCATTGATATCTCTCATATGATATACAAATATTTTAACAGACCTGGCCTATTAAACAACAGTGTCGTGTGAAACAGGACACATGATGGCACTTTTCATTAGTGATATCTGTTAGATAGTAACGTGCCTTCTGCTAGAAGCCCAAGTGGAGTCATGGTAACAAATCAGATAACACTGATAACGGTAATAATAAAGCTACTTGCAATATCCAGCATGAACTCATAAACAATGGAGTGTACAGCATTCAATGCAACAACAGAAAAACATCTGCCAGAGACAGTATTGCATACAGTGGAATACAGTTCCAGTAAGATCACTTACAAAGAAACTTTACTTAAAGTTGATCATTCTTTTCATTCCACTAAAGAAAAATAAACACATAATCACCCATCCTGTGTAGATGGCTCATCAGCAGATGCTGCTATTGTTTTTCACTAGGAAGCATACATCATAAAACCCTCATATGATATGTGTATTCCAATTGTATTCCTCTCTGTGCAAAAATAATTCACATGAATAATTTACCTTTGAACTAAAAACATGATTTGTATTGCACATATTTTAACCTCTTCGATACCTTGATCCTTAGTCATCTGTAATAGACTTCAATTACAGAATGATTGCATAGAATCCATTATTTGTGTATACTGCCTAAATACTTAATGGTTTCTGTCCCATATGTTTACATCAGCAATTTGTCTGAATATGTTGATGGCTGCAATGCAATTTCCCTTTTGTGCTTTCATCATAATCAGCTTAGGACACTGCTATATAACAAAAAAAATGTAAGTGTATGACATCACAGGACATGCTTTATTCTGTAATCAGTAAAGGAGGGATCCGTGCCCAGAGAATTATATACTAATTTCTTGGCCCATTTCCCATGCTAAACAAAAGCAGTAATAGGCCTGGTAATAACAAATGACTAGATTTGTATTAAGGCATATTTAAATATTCATCAAGAAACCATTATATTGTAGTTCTCAAAAGAATCTTTAGAATTTTATTAAAATGACCTGTTGGCAAATGTCATATTTTTTTTTTTTTTTAGTACAAGGGTAATGAAATTCAGCAGTACCTTTTCTAATATCATTATGTGGCCATTCACTTTGAGAGGGAGAGAAAAATCAGTGGGCATTTAGCCAGAAAACATTATGTTCTTATTAACATTAACAAATCCGTTTTCTAACAATCCATCATTATGGTGCACAGTGGGAGCATCTCAAAGTCATGTCAGCTAGCACCAAACTTTGAACATGTACATCCTCATTGGCCTCTTTCAACTGAAACCGCGGGGGGCAGTAGGGGGAGTGAGGTGGAATAAAGCCTGGCTTTCAGCAACCCACGGATGTTAGTTAATAATTGAGATGTTGCTTTCAAGCTTTATTTATACACTCTATTTGCGTCACACATAATGCATGGCGTGAATCAGGCGGGTAAGGAAAGGGGCACGAGTTCCTATACTGTTGTGTTGCTCCCCTGGCTATTGGTTGCTATTGAACTAATGAGAAGTAAGTGCACCCGAGACCAACACACATATTTAAAGAAAGTTTTAGATACTTAACGTCTGATCTACCTTCTGATCACATATCCGTAAGGCGGTATAAAGGCACACCCATAAGGAAACAGAAGGGTATCTACTGTACTATGTAACAATCTATAACCAATACTGCCATATTTACCACCAAATGCCCGAATAATCTGTCGGAAACATGCCATTTTATATTAACACCCACCATGTCGTGACTACTGTAAATCGTGACAACAATTTCCTGACTATATGTAATTTGAAATGACAGAGAATGATGCCCACACGGGAGCTTTACTGCAATATATCTGTCAACGGAGATGTTGGTTCCCACAGAGTTTAGCCCTTTATATTTCCATATAAGACACACAATGCAGAATGAAACATGTCAACAGGCTAAGAAACAAACAACGAATTCATGAAGAGGCGTCTTACCTTTTCCTGTTTAATCTTGGGTTGTTTTCTCCCTCTTCTAAAATGGACAGAAAATCGAGACAAGGCAATAAAGCGATCAAAAAAAAGTGCTCCCCAGCGGGATCCGTCAGGGTGTTGCTTCCAGCACCCCCTTGCCAGGCTTGTTTGCACGCCCTCTGTGTGTGTGTGTGCAGGGAGCTGTCCACAGCCCACGGTGCTGAATAGCTCAGTGAGCGTTGAGTTGTTTGACTAAGGTGGAGCCCCAGTGAGCCTGAGAGGTGGAGACAAACACATATACAGCCAGGAATCTTCTTTATTAGGAGGACTCTTCCATCTGTCTCGTGGAGGCGGGGTGGTGGGAATGAATGAAGCCTTCAAAATCCCCACACAAACTGTTGCTAACAACTTCCCCACCTCTTTCTGTGTTGTGCGGTGGAAGGATCCTGCTTCAGGTTAGATCAGTCATTGCCACCTCTCCCTCCCATATGGCTGTTTCAGGAGCTGCAATCACAGCCTTATTCCCAGAAACTCCATTTATTCATTATCAAAAATAATATGTTATCATTTCACTGGACAGGGGTAAAAGAGTCTCACAATAGAGAATCACTATAGGCACTGGGAAGTTAGAAACAACTTTAAATGTAATTCAGTTATGTCATGCGTTGTTAAAGATGTTTTATTTAGTACAGCTTTCAGGAAGAAAATATAACAGCTGGACTCCTTTTCATCTGACTTCTCCAACGTCTTATTATTCACTTACATTTAGTCTACTTTGCAATTAGCAGGTTTCTGGAAACATAGAAGGATTCTCCGCAATTAAAGAAGTGACATTTAAATTACAATGAGATGCTGCCCAAGTGTCAGAGCAACATTAAGAGGTTTCCCCCGCCCCCTCTCCCCTTCTCCATTGAAACCAGAAGAGAGAGTACAACATTATAATTGCATGTACAATAGGATGTCACTACTCTTGGTATGCTATGTGTTATTAAGGTTTTGTAAACCCCAAGTCTTTATATTTTTATGGGAAATGTTTGCTTTCCATTCGTGCTCAGAGGGCCAGCCCATATCACTGGCACTGACTGATATGATAGGCACGTTGGTCTTTCCATTCAATAAAGCTTTATTGTGGCTTTATTTACATGGATACAATGATCATTGAATCCATGTAAATAAAGCAACAATACCGAGCTATTTGGCTGACAATAGATGCATATTTATTTGTGCACATATCATATTTTAAACTGAACTTGTGGTACAGTACCTGCCACGTGGGCACGCCCAAAAGCATTGCAACTTGCCATGATACATCACCCCTATACTACCCTGCCACCCAGTCAGAGAATGGTGCAGCCAATAAGTAGTAGCATTGACAGCACTGTTAAGAGAATAGCGACGTGCAAGTTGTTTCATTACATAGAGTATTACCATTATTATGACAGAGGATGGAACATGGAAACACTGACCTCTTTGCTGAACAAACACAAGACTGCTCCTGTATATTCGCCTTCTTTTTTTTCTTACACAAGTTTCTGCACACAAGTGCCCTCTACTGGTAAGAAACTATTATTACAAAAACATATATACAGTACTGGTCATGATAAATTATAGCCACACTATGAATATGTATTACATTTAACTTGTACTGGACTGATTTGTGTTATTAAAGCATAATGAAATACCAAAACCAACGTATCAAATTAAATTAATACATGTCATCTAGTGTGACTGACTTGGTAGGGGACAAAAAGCAAACAGATCTTACAATTATTGCATAATAAAATAAAGATTAGACAAAAATAATAATCTGCAGTTTGGGAATTAATATATATTCCTTACTTAAATTCTATCTATAAATTATGACATTACCCCTTGGTATTTCATGAATGGGTTCTTTGTTCTGGAAATATTCAGTTGGGCGCTATACATATACAGTATGAAGCTTTAAAACTGGGCAGATTATTATGGGAGATTTACTGAGGTCCGATAATGAGGTATCAGATGTCTATCCAACATTCACTGTGATTCATGTCAATGACAGTTAATGCAATATCGAGGTCTGGTAGCCCTAATCTGAACATGAACCCCAGCCTGTGTCTTTGAAAAGAAGAAAACCACCCCTAAGAATTTTCGGCCCTAACATCAAATTAATTTTGGTCAGTTGTAACTACATTTGTGTGATTTGCACCTGCAATTGAAACTTGTATTTATATGGAGCAATCAGAGGATCAGTAGAGTTACCTGATGCTTTTATGTGATACGGGTATAGTCGTCTGCTACCTTCCATTGCAGCATTTTCTTCCCTATGGTAGCATCTTATGTTAGACAACATTAGTATTATCTAGCACACAAAGTTATGTCAGATCTAGTATACATGAAACATACAGTAGATATCTACCATTACAATCATAAACATGAATAATGTGATATTACATCAATATGCTTAATAATACAGATGTAGCCATCTTTATTTGACCTACTGATAATTCAGAATATTGTATTTTAAAGCAGCAGTCCAAGCTGCCGTTTGTTTAATTTAATTTGTATTTTGTTCCCTTTAATATGTGCCATAATTCAATCCACACTATAAGTAATTAGCTAAGTTGCTGATCCATCCGTTCTCCTGTGATCGAAGATTCGGCTCGGGGGTTCACTAAATGGCTGTCAGTGCAGCAGAAGAGGACCAAAGATGCAACCTTCTGTGGGGAAGATCATGTGACCAGGCAGTCACTAGATACAATTGCTGCACTGCTAGAGAGAAGGCTGGGTCAAAAATGAGTCTGCCAGAGCCTATTTTGGAAGAGTTAGGGGATGTGACTTTGTAAATGGTTGCTATAGAAACAAAAATGCTTGTTACATTATAATACATTGAAAATGTCACTCAGAGTTGTTTTAAAAAAATGCTACAAGTATTTTCTCATAGTAAAGAACTGATTTATAATAATTAAAAAACCACATGTAGGATATTGCTTGGTCTGAAGCTTTAATGCAGATTATCACAGAGGCTCCACAGGACTCAATGGCAGTGATAACGCAGAATATCTCAGATATCCCACCAAAGCGCTCCAGTGGGAGCAAAAACCCTAGCTACATCTGAATTCCTCATTAAACCTTTTCTTTTTTTTGCCTTTCACTTAAAGGTCTCCTTTCGGTACCGCACCATTTCATTTTGGATGGAGCCCTTGCATAAATGTCATGGTGATACAGTAGCAGTGTTTGTTAGTATTCCTCATTCTGTAGTGTTGCACATTGTGCCAAGGATTATCCCTTTCACTTTACCATAAGTGTTCTGAGTCACAAGAAAGTGAACGATTGAATATAGAAGCAAAGTGTACAGAACAGCTATTAGAAACATTAAGGCTAATTTATTTGTAAGTGAAATTTCAGTGAGATTTTACATCACATGACAAAAAATAAACGGAACAATTTAAAATCAATTCTGCTCTTTTATCTCTACTAATATGCAGGATGCATCTGTGTGTTCATAAGCAGCAGGCGTAGCAAAAGGGATGAAACCATAATTATTTGTTTATCATTTCAATTAAACAGATATACAAAGTAGGTAGGGTGTAAAGCATGAATATATTTAATAATTTTTATTTATTTCTACAGCACCTGCACAGCATCGTCTTTGTTTTCAGTGATGGGGATAATCCAGAACTCGTGTTAGCTCTAGTCCAAAAGTACAAATAAATGAAAAGTAATACACTTCCTATTTTTATATGGTTTAAAATAGCAAAATACTGTCAGTTTAGGCTGATAATACTTTAGTCAAAACATTTAGTAGAAAGAGTCAAAAAGATTTGCCTTGATAGCAAACAGGACCTTTATTTAACAGACTTAAAAATATGTATTTTTTATTTATACAGAACCCTAAGCATTCACATATATTTGAGGCTTAAGTTATTCTGTTTTATTTCCCACAGTGACTACAAATCATTCAAGATCGGTTTATATAAAATAAATTATAGCTCAAAATGGCACTGTATTAGTAATGCTGCTTATAACATTGGAGGAACTTGTTTTGAATCCTAGGCTTATGATTTATAAATGTGCATCCCTTAACTCCTCCGTCCTAATATAATCTGTGATTAGAAATTGCATTTCTGACAGTCACAGCAATAAAACACAGCAATAGTGGGACCAACATTAGATAATAAACAAGTCAAAAAGGACTGAAGCACACACAAAAAGAATACACATCACATAGGTAACAAAAAACACACTGTTAAACAAAGACCAGCAGGATAAAATGGTGAAAACTCTCAATAATTGGGAAAACATCCTTTCAATGAAATGAAAGTACACTATTCAAATATATATTAAGAGTAAACCACATAAACTGTGAATTCAACATTTGCCAGAAAATCTCAATTTTTTAGTACGAAGCTCTTTGGTCAGGGTATGGCTAAAGCTGACTTTTCCTGTACTGCTAAAATAAAATACATTATATAACATGTTTGTACAGTAGGTACTGTAGGTATGAATCATCAGATACAACTCCTTTTTATGCCTTCATCCATGTCAGAATGTTATGTATTTCCCTGAGAAATTGCAGTTCACTGAGTGGAAACGAAGTTGCTGAAGGTCTGCTCCCGGGATGGCCTCTAGTCTGTAGAGGCAAACTGATTCCAAGGACTCTGATGTTGAGTAAGATTTCTGTTTTCAGCTTTACTTGTATGTACAACCTGTCCAAAGCAATTAATCTCTTTTCTCGGTTTGCTTTTCATTTTCCAGTGGCACTAAATAACGCAGGTCGGAATCGCCCGATAACGCACAAAGCATAAATAAACAGTTTTTGTGGCAAAACAGGTTGAAATGAAAGTCAAGGTGTTGTGGTTGTCATTTATCAATGAGATTTATTGCAATTGAAAGACTAAAAAAACAGGGCACTGTAATAGTGAAGTTAGATTATTAGATTTACAGTGTTATACCCATTCATTTGAATGAGCTGGAAAGGTGTTTTCCTGGTGTAGCACTGCTTAATAAATATGGGCCCTAGTCTTTCGTGAAACCTAAAAGTTCCTCTTTCACTTCAACTGCAAAATAGCATATATAAAATAATACACGTATCAATCTCCATTAAGTGTCTGGATGTGCACCAAAACTTGTATTTTGCCTGCAACTGTTGCAAAGATAGAAAAGTCAGTGACATTTCTTACATTAAATTAATAGCAAGACAGTTTGTGTCCCTTGTATACCCATTGCATTGAGCTTCACAAAGCAGAATTAGCGGCTAAACTAGGGTAGCCAGACATCCTGTATTTCACTGACTTGTCCCGTGGACCCAGAAAGGTCTGTTGGGACGCATAGCTGTCCCGTATTTTAGTGCCTTGACGTGAAATGCCTGAACTTAAAGAAAGTAATAAAAATATAATAGATTTCTCCTTGCATCCAGGGGGAGCATATAGGGAAATAAGAGCACAAAATACACAAATATAAGTGCAGACGTTTCTTAAAGCAGGTGAAATCAATAGACTGTGTCTTGGCTCATATAGTTGCTCTACTCACAGGACTCTAGAGTTTATAAAGGCAGCTGGCAAATTGGGTTGCCACCCATACAGGTAACTGTAAACCGGACCCCCTATCGAATTCTCCGTCAGCAAGGTTAGCATATAAAATGAGAGAGAAAGCTACATAGTGCGATCAAATTGAAAAACTTTATGTAATATAAAAGGGTAAAAAATGCGCACTTACAATGTGCCAATATAAAATAAGCATGTATCACACAAGGTGAATTGGAGGTATCCCGAACAGCTCACCGCCTCCCTTAGGTTTTTGGCTGGCTTCCACGGCTCTGTGTCCCGAATCGGAGCTTCCCTCTGTGCGCCCGTCTGGATGTGTGACGTCACGGCTGCAGGGTTGGTTTGCTACGGGTCGCCTCAAAGCCCAAAATTGGTCCACTCAACGCGTTTCGCCCAGCCACCAGGAACTGTTCTGGGCGAAACGCGTTGAGTGGCAACCCAATTTGCCAGCTGCCTTTATAAACTCTAGAATCCTGTGAGTAGAGCAACTATATGAGCCAAGACACAGTCTATTGATTTCACCTGCTTTAAGAAACGTCTGCACTTATATTTGTGTATTTTGTTCTCTTATTTCCCTATATGCTCCCCCTGGATGTTTTGAGAAATTGCTAAACCATTGGAACCCGTGAAACAGGTCCCACCAGAGAGGTTTTTGAGCTGGGTGTTTGGATAATTTATTCATTTTCATCACTGAAACACTTATTATTATTTTCACCTTCTTATAAAGCTGTTAGCGCCTTTCATCACTTCTTTTCACAAAATATAGATTTCTCCTTGATCATAATAGTTCCCTTTTCTGATAGATGTCGCCTTTCTAAATAATCAAAATAATAAAGTTAGGACACTGCCTGGTCATCTCATAATACAATGACACCCACCTTTATAGGAGGTACTACTTCTCCCACCGCTACTTGTTAGTTCAGTTCGCGTGTTTCCCTGCCCGGCTAATAGCACAAATTGAATTTTAATAGTACTGTTGCTTTTCCAGTTGTTAATTACTACAACATATTTTCCATTGTAATGGGATTTTTTTTAAATGTTTGTTGGATGAATACAATGCATTGAAAAAAAAATGTATGTATATATATATATAGCTGAACCCCGTTATAACGCGGTCCACAGAATGAGACCGCGTCATAACCGGGATTGCGATCGCGTTATAAAACTTCGCCGCGCGAGGACTTACCGGCATCTGCAGCTCTCTCCTCTCTGCAGCTGTCAGCTCTCTGTGTGTGTGTGTGTGTGTGTGTCTGTTAGCAATAAAGCATTGAATTGAATGTTTAAAAAATAAATCCCACATGCTGTAGGGGGATGTGTGTTGTCATGTAACCCTCCTCTAGTCTATGTGCCGCGACAGCCCTATGAAGCAGGGAGAGAAGAGAGCTGACAGGTGCAAAGAGGAGAGCTGCTACTATTAATACCGCTATGGTAATGAAGGGGTTAACCCCTCCCGCTACCCAACCCGGTAGGTCTAAACACCCATGTTTGGGGCTAATACCCTCTTCACCCACCCCCATTACCCACAATAAAACAAAACATACACAACAGCCCCGCTACCCACCTCCTAGGCCCACAATAAAAATTACAATATCTAATACACCACAAAATTCCACCCACCCCCTGTGCCACCCCATAAAACCATGTTTTATTTTTTAACACACACGTTTAATACCACATGCCGGTGGGAGTCCCCGGTGGTCCCGACGGATGTCCGCAGTCCCCACAGTCCAACCCGGGGGGTACCCACGGGTATATGGGGGCCTCCAGGTGGTCCCCACTAGGCTCTGTGGGCCTCAATCTGGTCCCCACGGGCCCCAATGAGAGATCTAGATGCCGGTAAGTCCTCACGCAGAATAATGGAGATCGGGAGCCACGCTCAGACCGCGTTATATGCGGATCCGCGTTGTAGCGGATCGCGCTATAATGGGATTGAGCTGTGTGTATATATATCTTTATTTACATAGCGCTTCACATTAGTAATACACGTGACAATCATGTAAATAACAAATAATACAAATAATAGATCATGGGAATAAGTGCTTCAGACTTAAAAATTAACATTTAGGAAGAGGAGTCCCTGCTCCAAAGAGCTTACAATCTAATTGGTAGGTAGGAAGGACGTACAGAGACAGTTGGAGGGCATTCTTCTAAGTGCATCTGCAAGGGATCAAGCTTAATGTATCGGGTGTATAGTATTAGCCGTGGAGCTACTCATAGGCTTTGTTAAGCAAGTGTGTTTTAAGGTGGGTATTAAAGGTGGATAGAGAGGGTTCTAGTCGAATGTTGAGGGGGAAGGGCATTCCACAGGTGTGGGTCAGTCAGTGAGAAAGGTTAAAGGTGGGAGAGAGCTTTAGCTACAAAGGGGGTAGAGAGAAGACATCCTTGAGCAGAACGCAAGAATCTGGATGGTGCATAGCGAGAAATTAGGGTTGAGATGTAAGGAGGGGCAGAAGAGTGTAAAGCTTTAAAAATGAGGAGAATTGAGTGTGAGATGCAGGACTTGATAGAAAGCCAGTAGAGTGCTTTCAGCAGGGGACACGCTAAGACAGATTTAGGAAAGAGTAGAGTATTTCTGGCAGCAGCGTTTAGGATAGATTGTAGGGGAGGCAGGAAGGCTGGACAGCAGGAGGTTACAGTAATCGAGACAGGAGAGAACAAGGGCCTGTGTCAGAGTTTTATCAGTCGAGCAACAGAGGAAAGGGTGTATCTTTGTAATATTGCAGAGGAAAAAGCGACAGGTTTTAGATATGTTTTGAATGTGAAAGTGGAATGTGAGAGAGGAGTTGAGTGTGGCCCCTAGGCAGCGTGCTTGCGCTACTGGGTGTATGACAGAACTTCCAACAGTAATGTGGAAGGAGGTAGTGGGGCCAGGTATGGGATGAGATATGACGAGCTCTGTTATTGACATGTTGAGTTTAAGTTGGCAGAGGGCCATCCAGGATGATATCGCAGAGAGACATTCAGAAACTTTGGTCTGTACAGCAGATGTAAGGTCGGGGGTTGAAAAGTAAATTTGTGTGTCATCAGCATAGAGGTGATATTTCAACCCAAGAGATGTGATTAGGTCACCTAGAGATAGTGTGTACAGAGAAAAGAGGAGAGGTCCTAGGGCAGAGTCCTGGAGTACCCCCACAGAGAGATTGATAGAGGAGGAGGAGGTGTTAGCAGAAGAGACACTGAAAGGAGGTGTTAGCAGAAGGGACACTGAAAGGAGGTGTTAGCAGAAGGGACACTGAAAGTATGATGGGAGGGGTAAGAGGAGATCCAGGATAGAGCTTTGTTACGAATACCAAGATTATGGAGAATGTGAAGGAGGAGAGGGTGGTATACGGTATCAAATGCTGCAGAGAGGTTGAGTAATATGAGCAGAGTGTAATGACCTCTATCTTTGGCAGCATGGAGGTCATTAGTTATTTTAGTGAGGGCTGTTTCAGTGGAGTGAGCAGTGCAGAAGCAGATTGTATATATGTATACTGTCACATATGTAAATCTGCACTGAACAGAATGTGAGACTGACATATGCATTAAGAAGGGTAATAGTATTGTCATTACTTCAGTAAAGCCTTCTTTTTCCAGTGGGGATTTAATCACGATGTGAAGCTGCCTAGTAAGTAGGAAATCCACTTGTAGGAAAATACCTTTCCACTCACAACTGTTTACCATTAAGATAGAAACTGAAGGCATGGCCATAAGAGCTGCTAAGCAGGGCAATATCTTGGGCTGAGCAGATATTGGTTAAGCACTAGGAAGTGTGTTGCATCTTGTGGGCTGTGTTCATCGGGGAATGCAGCATCTTTTTATCAATTGTTTTTGTCATTTTAACCTTTTGACAGATAGAGAATTGCTCTGAAGTAAATGCAAATGTGTCTTCTCTCAACTGTCTTGCAATGTAAATTCCCCATAGGACATTCCTGAAATGTACAAGTAATGCGATTTATTCTTGCTATGAGGGATACAGACCAATGTCAAAAAATAAACAGGCAGGCGCTACAGTACACCTACACATAAAGGTAAGCCTGGGCTTGCTTCACGGCAAAGCTCATTTAGGTACACATGGCTTTTCTAATTAATTTAAAATGAGTTAGTAAATATGAGCGTATTGCATTTCTCCGGGGTTTGTGTTAAAGGTTCACTTTTGAGGTACTTAGCCGATCTACATGCCCAGTGGTAACCTTAGATCCTAGTAACTCTGTGTTGCTAACGTAAGTATAAAAAACAAATATTGAATGATGCTCAAGCTGTGGAATGCTTACATGCTTAACTAGAAGTATTACATTTTTATGTGTAGTCCGGATTGCTTAAATAACATATTGATAGGTTCATATAATACTTTAATTGTCAGAAAAACCGAAAGAAAAAATGCCTAGTGAGACACACCCAGTACTCACAATTGCGGCTGGGGTTGCCAGGTGACGTCTCCAAAATGACTGTACACAATGGTGAAAGGTGCGACGTGCTTGAGACACACGCACACCCCCTCTCACCGCTCCATGCTGTTTCTTCCTCTCCTTGGCCCCACCCCTAGGCTCCTGACACCTCCTCCTGATAGGCTGCATTACCCATCAGCAGGCAATCAAGATGGAGGAAGCTACCCAGCCTCCTAGCAACAGCCTTGCTCTCTCTCTGCTCAGGGAAATCCCAGAGCCGCCCCCCCAAGCCGGTCAGGTCACTATGTCCAGAGAGGTCATACCGTAATGTCCAGTATTACCTCAATTTTTTACTGGCAAACCTTTACAAAGCATAGTGCTGGACAATAAGATAAAAGTGCACAAAGCTAGTACCTTTTATTTTCTTCTGAAGCCTTTTGTCCTTAATGAAGTCCAAGCCAGTCCTGGGTGTGCTGATCCAAAGCAACGATAATCCAGAACTTCATTTTGTGTTGCTAAAGTAGACAAGTAATACAGTATACAAAGAGTAGCACACTCAAATGCCTTTAAATAGTGGTCTGACATTTATGTGCCAACGTTTTAGTCCAACGCAGTTGACCTTTATAATTTTTTATATCACTGGACTATATCCTTACAAGTTTCAGCACCCGTAAATATTTTTGATTAAGCTATTTTGAGTGCATTTATTTGATTGAAAAGTGCTAAATCAGACAAATGCATCTTCATTCCTTCATCAGGAGTGAAAGCACCCAACTAATACAGTGACAAATTAAATGGACCCTGGTGTTAAGCTACTGTGGTTTATGGTTTACTTTGTCTTACCTTTGATTCCATCCAGGTTAATAGGAATCAGCACGTGATGAGTCGTGCAACATGAAAAACTTGAGCTGATACTGTAGGGTTGTGCTATTCTGAGAGAAGCAGAAGCCGCAATGATTAGTAGTAAATTTGCATGCACTTCAGCCGTCGCTGATATTTATAGTTTCATTAGTGACATCATAAACCAAAGCTGACTCTTAACTTCTGTCAGTCATTGCTGTTTTAAAACAAAGAATGCTTTAAGTAGAATTGTTGTATGTATGATGGTCTGTTCTGTTTTAACCTCGCATTTCCATACACTGCGGGTGTCATTTCTGAAAATCTCCCTGCTGCAAAATCTGAGCAAAGCTGCTGCAAACCCCCATGCATTGTATTTATTCATCAGTATTTGAATGAGAATGTTATTCTTTAATAAGTGCATTTCTGTTCTCTGAACATGAGGGTTTTTTTTCTCATGCCTTCTTACATCCCATTCACCATTAGTCACTTAGTCAAGAAGCACAATATCTACATATATATACATAATGCAGGAAAAAAGCATAAATTTGCATGTTTAAATTAGTGCCGTATTACTATAACAAAGGGCCATCCCTCTAACCATATGATGATGCTTTATAGTGTCAACCGAACTATCCCCATTAATGCAATAATATACAAATAATGCACTTTCACCTTTTAACCTTCAAATGAATGTATTATTAGGGCAACGTTCAGATAAGATGTATCCAGTCAGAATAGAAATGACAGCCCAGTTTTATGCACATAACCCTTTGTGTGCCGGAAGTACAGGATCGCTCTGTCACTGATGACAGAACGGAAGAGGAGGAGCCTCTTCCACTTACTGATAAATCACGCTCTGTGCTCACCAATAACCTAGAGAAAAACGAGCAGGAAGGTAAGGACGTTGCTACCATGTCGTGGGGCTCCTGGCGTGTCAGACCCCATTACATTGTAGCTATGACTAAAGGGCACTCAAAGGGTTCCAATCCTCTGAAATCCGGTACTAAAAGTCTGCGCAGCCCTTTTTACCGTTGCAAAGTCCATTTGCTGCTGTTCTTGACTATCCCTCATTTTCTAAGTTCTGGAGTTGAATTCTGGAGCTATCTTTTGCCGAAAATGTGATACCCTGGGGGATTAAAATGGCCGGTGCCATTCCAACACATGAAGACAATGGTGGCTACCTGTAACGATTTTGCTTACCACAAACCATGGCCGGACCGCGCAGCTGAGGTGGGGATGGATATACACCGACCTTAGACCACGAAGCCGGTTCTGGGTTGCAAAATCCGTGGTCAAACATAGCCGGGTCAGGGTTGGAGAATGCAGGGTAATCCGTAGACAAGCTGGGGTCAGGGTAGGCGGCATAGAAGCGATGGTCGCGGTCACGAGCTAGGGTCATCATCAGGGGAAACTTCAGCTAAGCCGCTTCAGCGTAGAAAGCAGGAAGCTTGGAGCGAAGACGCTTCAGTGTAGAGAGCAGGAGACTGGAGCTAAGCCACCTCAGGTTAGACGTAGGAAAACTTGAGCGAAGCTGCTTCAGCGTAGAAGGTAGGAAAGCTTCTGGAGGGACACCGGGAACCGGGAATGCCAACAGGCCACAGGAACACAGTGGGTTTCAGAGTAGCCACTTCAGCTCGGCGAAGGCAAAGACTGCCAGGTACTGGAAGCATAGGCAAAAAAGACAGGTCAAACAGAAATGTTTGTGGTAAGCACAGTTACTTGAGAAAGTCTATGTTCAGCAATGAGGAAGTGAAAGAGCAGGGTTAAAATAAGAGAGATGCATGACTGGGATTGAGAGGCGGAGCGGAGGTGCGGCCTCTGCGGAGACTAAGATTGGCTGCAAGGCACAGGAGACAAGTGAGTGTACTTGCTTGCAGCTGGGGAGCGGTGCACGACGTCACGTGTGCGGGAGAGGGAGGCGCGGCACGTCCGGGGGGCAGAGCTATGCTCCGTGGTACGCCAGGAAGAGCTGCGGGTGCGCACGCTCTGTAAACAGAGCGGCGGTGCGCGCATGGCTAGAGACCAGAGCGGAAGGTGCAGCAGTGGCAGGTAAGGAGGGAACACGCCGCAGGGGACATGTTCCCCGATTCCGTAGGCCTCGGTCCCGCTGCGCTCGGTGGCGCGGGCGGCCACACGCGAGTTCCTCACCAGCAGGGGAATCCTCCCGAGCCGGTCCCGGTCCCCCCTGGCGGCACAGCGCACTACACGCTGTGGCGCGTCAGCCGCTATGGGACACAAGAAAATGGTGATCCCTAGCATTGACGCATCACGTGGTGTGGCTGAAAGCCAATGGGGAGGGGAGGCTTCGGGAGGAGGAGAGGCTTCGGGGAGCGGGGAGGAGTGTGGAGTGACAGCAGTGTGAGTGCCTGTCTGTGTGTGTGTCTGAGTGTGTGCGTGCCTGTCTGTGTGTGTATGTGTGTGCCTGAGTGCCTGCGTGTGTGTGTGTGTGTGTGCCTGCGTGTGTGTGTGTGTGTGTGTGTGCGCGTGTTGCTTACCTTCAATCAGCAGCTCCAGCCCGAGCCGTGGAGGGAGGGGGGGGGAGAGTAGCGGGTCCCTCCGCTCAAGCCACGCCCCCCCTGTCAATCCTCCCACTCCCGCCCACCTCCCGCTCCAGCTCCTGCTCCCTACAGACCGCATATCGCGGTCTGTGTATGTCAGCGCCCCGCCTGTCTGCAGTGCGGGCGCGCTGACTCTGGGAGCGGGGCCTTAGCCTTACACTACCTTGGTAACAGATGATGCCAACAAAATAATGAACATGTGAAAAAAATATCTATTTTTTTAAATTTTAAAGCTAGAAATAGATCAGCACAACATGAACTATCAGGTTATTTTGTGACTTCAGGTTTGCTTTTTCTGCGTTGGGAGGGGTTGGGGGGAGTTTGAAAAGCAAGTTTATCCTTGAGAAGAAAAATAAACATTAGTTTTTGTCTTTAATAAAAGATTAGATTGTACAGGAGAAGACCCCACCAATGGGGATGCCTTGTTTCTGGTTAATCTGGTGCTATTTTTTGGGGCCCAGTTTTGTGTCCGTCAGATGTGAATAAATAACCCTCCATTGTATTAAGATAAAGTGTGAGGTTTGTTTTTGATGCATTGGTCCATTTTCTGCTTGTGTTAAATGTAAGACATGTTGGAACTCAAACTGGTTGGCAAACAAGGTTACGCCACGAGACTCAACATATGTATTTTTTAATGCAAATGGAGTGACCAGTTGTCTGGGGGTTTCTTGGGAGAACCTCACAGTGAGTCCAGCGATCAGACAACCTCAGTTACCTATCCCAGGCACACTCACCAATTGTCTTACCTACCGGGATGTACAGTGGCGGATTTCCCATTAGGCACAGGCCAAGGGCGGCAACATTTTGGGACGGCAAAAAATGTCTATTGGGCCTGATGAGAAGTCACTTACTGTAATTGTTGTGGCCGCCTCCTTACCTGCCCGCCCTCCTTTTCAACTGCCATACGGTGTTGCGTTGCCGTGCGATGTTCAGGAGGAGGAGGGGGCGGCAGCAAGGAGGTGGCCGCAACGGCTAAGTGCCTAGGGGCGCCGGTTTTTCAAATCCGCTGCTGGAGATGTACCTACTGTACAGGGAAAGGACGGACAGATAACGGACTCAGAGAATTTGGAGACAGAGCAATTGTAACTGGAATTCAAGTGACTCGGAATCCATGTTGTCTGTTTGTATCCATTGTGTTATCCAGACTCTGTTCTGCAGTTAGTTTGTAAAAACTGATTGTGGGGTGTTAGAAAGAAAAACATATTTAAGGGAAACTTATTTTGTAGAACACTTAGAACAAGTGAATTGTTTATAGCACATTTTGGGTACACAACATTTCATGTATCCAAGCTTTAGATAAGGATATGGGCTGTACACCCAGCAGTGGCGTAACTACAGATTTTTTGCGCCCCCCCTGCAAAATTTTTGAAAGGGCCCCCAAAACAAAAAACGAAATAAATTACATTTACACCGGGATCCCCGGGAGTGGACTTCTGAGCACCCTTGCTCTCACCCCCTCACACTCCACTCCTCATCCTAATACCACCCTTCCTCATTGTCACCCCCTCTCATCCTCGCACTCCCTCCCTCATCCTCACACTCCCCTGCCCCTCATCCTCACTCCCCCCACCCTTACTGTTCCTCTCTCTCCCTCCTTTCTTCTCTTCCTCCCTCCATCTCTCACTCACACTTTCCCCCCTCTTCTCTCCCTCACACAGCCCCTCCTCACTCAATCCCTCCTCCCACACACAGACATACACACACACACAATCCTCCCTCCTACACACACACACACAATCCCCACTCTTCACACACAATGTCTCCCCCCATCCTCCCCCCACACACACAGACACACTTTTATTTTACCTGGGGGAAGGTATAAGGCTGCTCAGACCCTGTCTGTGTGCTCAGCCATGCAAGGGGCGGGAAGGAGGAATTGCCTGTGCTCAGTGAAGGCCCCGCCCCCACGGCAAACAGATGCAGAGAACAGCAGCCGACACGGAACCTGGGCCCAACTCCAGCGCCGCCCCCTGTACTCTCGGGCCACCCCCCACTCCCCACCACCATTGCAGGGTTGAGCGGCACGGTGGTTATGCCACTGACACTCAAGCTTTTCCAAGGACTGTTTAGTTGTATTATTGCTTCATGTTAAGAAGTTATGCATAGGTTCAATTAATACTTAGTGTAACCCGTGTCCCCCCCCCCCCCTACTTCACTTAGAGGCCAGTATCTGAGAAGGGAGCATGTTACCTCGCTGTTTGGTGCGTCACCTGTTGGTTCGCATGAGGTCTGAGTGGTCTGCAGGATGTTATGAGACTTAGACAGGACAGGTTCACAGGACTCTGGTTCATTCATGGTGTTTCAGCGCCTCCAGTAGTGATGGCTCTCACCCACCACTACACAAATACCTTCTCTCAGCCCAGGGACTGACACCATAGGCCGAAGTATAATTGCAGGATCTTTATTACACAGCTTAGCAGCATACTTTTCTGCATACACCTCAGGACTTCTGTACGGTGCTTACTTCCACTGCTTCAGGTGGTCTTGACTAGCCAGCCAAGTGAACATGCTTACCCCGCAATGGGGAAGACTCACAGTTCCCAACTGCTTCATCCCTCCTTCACCATAGCCAGGGATCAGGCAGGGACTCACTCCTCCATCCTCTCTCTCCCAGGGGAAGAGGAAGACTCTTCTAGCACATCCTCACTCCAGCAGGAGCTGGGAAGGACTCTCACACATCCTCTCTCTCCAAGGTGGAGAGGAAGACTCCCCTAACTTTAGCCTACTCCCCTTAGAAACTTCCAGAAGGGACGGGCTCATGGACTGTACCCACCTACAAGGGGCTGTACACAGGCCACGAGTCACCACAGACCTTCCTTCACTTTCTGGGGAAGCAGGAAGGGGGGGGGGGGGGTTAAGGGCCCACAGATTAACCTGCTAATGCCTGGATCTTAACAGGGCTTAGGCCGAGTCCATAGACGGACAGGCCGTGCTGAGGCGTGCGGACGCTCCGCGCTGAGCCCCTGCATCCTCAATGAGGATGCCTTGAGAGGGGGCTCACGCGAGCGTCCGCAGGCGTGCTGACGAGTTGGAGCTGTTTTTCAGCACGCTGTCGGCTGAAAACCTCCAATCACAGCACAGCAGCGTCAACGTCACGGCGCCGTGACCTCGGCGCCGTGACATTGACGTCAGTGCGTCGCGGGCGATTGGCCCAGCGACGTCACTGCCCTGCCTCCAACCACCTCCCCCCGGCTCCCCCTGCGCACGCTGGCTCGCCTGCAAGTCCGTGCAATCGCTGAAGCAGGCGAGCCTCAGCGTTAGCGCGCCTCCGCTCTCCCCACCCCTCTATGGCCTGGGCCTTACAAAGCAGATACACTGGGTGGAGAGGAACAGGCACGGTTGGGACATACCCTGTTACACTAAGAATTACTATATGAATCAAGTTTCTCAGTAGATGCGTCAGAACAGAAAAATGTATAACCCAAGTCTATTCTCCATTCTTAACCTGTCCTTTGTAAGCTGCCTCGACTAAATAATATTTGGAACTGCAAAGAAACCTGTGTCACTGATTATTGGAACAAAGATTCTGTATAAATTACTAAAATCACCCACTGGATAAACGTTTATTTTCAGCAATAACTGCCCCAAGTTTTCTTTTGATTTTGTTATACTGTACTGGCAGACCTTCAACATAATTCGATTAAATATTAAAATAATAAAAACAGATAGTCCATTCCCTTCTAATGTATAGTCCAGGGGTGGCCAACTTCAAGAGTTACCAACAGGTCAGGTCTTCAGGATATCCCTGCTTCAGCACAGGTGGTGCAGTCTTCGACTGAGCACTGATTAAGCCACCTCTGAAGCAGGGACATCCTGAAAACCTGGCCTGTTTGTAGCTCTTTAGGACTGGAGTCGGCCACCCCTGGTCTAGTCTATGCGATCCCATCAGAAGTACTCATGAAAATTACACCGTAAGTCCATTTTTTTGCTCCAAATTTGCTTTGATACATCTACCCTAATGTCATGTCTCTTTCTTTCTTTCCCCCCTGTCACTGGTACATCTCTGGTTTTACAATATCTAAAAACGTCTGTTGTTTATGCATTGTCTGCATTATAGTGTCACCTACTGGTTTATAACACACTGTATTTTTTTTGTGTGTAAATACTGCACAGAAAACACACCAGCGATTCTCATATTATTTACCTTTGAAGGATATCAACGTGATGTTTTACCTACTGCGAGTAACTTCAATAGTAACGCAGTATCCAATTAGGATAGTAACGTAATGTTTTCTCTCGAAAAGAGCAACAACTACAGTATATTGGATATTAGTGATAATGAGTTGCAAATAAAATGTAAATGAGTCATTACTATATAATCTCTGATTCACTAAAGTCAGTTAAGGTTAACAGTGGGATTTAATGTAAATCAGAGCTCAACATGGTGTTACTATCATCGTGACTCCGAAATAGGGCTCTTGCATGGGTATAACGCCACACTTAGGCATCCTTTAAATAACATAGAGTTATCTAACTCTCCACTGCAGCAAATGCCCTATTTTAGGGTCCGGATAGGAGTAATTCCAAGACGTCCAGAACATTACTTGGAGATATCGCAAGATTATCCTACAATAAAGTGATGTTAACCCTATTCTAATGACATGTATCACGGGCACAGTTTTTGTATCTAATTAGCTTTGTGGATACCGTGTTAACTCCGGTAACATAATGTCCCCTCCTGTTTTAGGTAATGTCCCATTATGTTCCTTCATTTAATGGAGCTTTGTGCATCTGGGCCAAAGTGTACATGGTTTTAGCAAATGGACCTTCTAATTTTATTCATTCAATTTCAGAAGATTTTGAAGGGTATTAAAACAGAAATATTCTGAAATGGAAAATGAATTCCATCGTCCTGCTGAGTGTTTCTCAATGTTGCACATAAAACAATGGGTTTGCACCGTAAACAGACATCACAGTGGTCAGTTATCTGCAGATTTTAATAAATTACGTACATTTTGCTCAATGACATTTACAACATACATTCTTCATTGAACATCGGTGTCTTGCAGTTAACAAGTCACAAAGGTAGAGGCCTTTAAAAACAATAGAAAAAAAAATGGCATTATGTGCAAAATCCATTTAAATAAATTATTCATCAATGATTGGTTTATCTCACTTGGCAGCAAATAGGTATCTATATATTTTTCTGCGAGTAAAATGCAATGTAAATTTCATATATGTACACATCAAACCATATGTATTAACAAAATATATGCTAGCTGTTCTTATATGTATAAATGATGAATAAAGGCAAGAAATCGGTAGGGTTTTATGTATCATGGCATTGCACCGTCAAGATTTTACCCAAATTCAGACTTACAAGGTATAACACCTATAATACTTGGGAGTCCCCATGTAAATGACAAGTGTGCAATGTATTCTATAGGTCTCCAAGTCCATTGACAATTACAGAACATTTCCTCATTAACTCAGTACCATATATCATACATACCACATTGTTTTATTACTTGAGGGGGGGAGGGGGAAAGGAGAAGACATCAAAGGTTTGCAGTTATGCAATGGTATTTCTTGCAGAGCTATATAACAGGAAAATTACCATCTGCCCCTACATTCCCATTGACAGACCAGTGCCGTCGCACATTGACAGAGGCGCCGCGCTCCTCCCCAAAGCATATAAATGAAATGCCGGGGGAGCACGCGAGACCTCTGTATAGTCTCTTACCCGCTCTCCGGCGGCTTTTGGTGAACGCGCTGTCAAATGATGCTGCAGGGTCACAAGGCAACACGACGTCGTGACGTCAGAAACGCCGGAGAAAAGGTAAGTGGGGGGAGGGGAGGCACGAACAGGGGGGGAGAGCAAGCAGGGGGGCACAGACAGAAAATTTCGCGCACCCCTGCCTTAGCCACTCCTCCTTATTTCCATTAATGTCTCTCCAAGTACTAAGCATATTAGCTGAACTAATGGCTAGTATCACCGTTGAATTGGTTTATTGTACTGTATGGTTTTACATTATCAGCTTATGTTGCCTACCCCTGCGCAGTCAGATTTATTCGTGGAACTATTTGCCGTATACAATAAATAGCTGGTGAACATATTTAACAGCTTGAACATGATCTTGGATGAAAACATTTCTATGTCATAAATGGCAGTACATCCATGCATGTGCTATTTATCAAACATGTAAAAAACAAAATGAACCCGCCATCTTCAGATAACATTAGTACAAACGACTACTTCTGACAGCAACCCTTATACTGCAAGAAGAAAGAACAAATTACACACACAGAAAATGTCAAAGTCAAGTGTGTAATGTCATTCACTCGTCTCATCCAGTTACACAATCCCAGAAATGTTTCATTCAAAAGGGCTGCCGCCCCTATGACCAAAGTGAACTAATGGGAGTGGCATGTTTAATGAGTTACATATTGGTGAATTACACTATTATTTAAAGAATCAGACAAGTATAAAGATGTTTATATAAGATTTTTTTTTTAACTTTTAATGTTTTCATAGTAACTAAATGCTTTGGAGTGATTAGACCAGAGGTGGTCAACTCTAACCCTCAAGAGCTACCAACATGTCAGGTTTTCAGGATATCCCAGCTTCAGCACAGGTGGTGCAGTCTTCGATTGAGCCACTGATTGACTACCTGTGCTGAAGCAGGGATAGCCTGAAAACCTGAACTGTTGATAGCTCTTGAGGACTGGAGTTGGTTACCCCCAGGATTAGACCGTTTGTAAACCATTATATATACAGGTGTATTAATAACTCAGACATTTTACCCCTTTACTGTTTGTATTAAACTAATTATACTGCCATCATTGGCCAAATGGATTAAGGGGAAAGAACAACCATTACTAGATGAGGTTAGAATCAGATGGAATGAAGTAATAAGGTAGTCCTTGTTTACACAAGAAGCAAAGAGAAGTGTCTATTTTACTTTGAGAAGCCAATTACTTTGATCAGTTGTTTAGAACAAAACTTGCTACAATGGACTGCCTCTTTAACAAGAGATTCATGTATATATTCCTGTTCAAAACTAGTGATGACAAGAGAAGGAGATTACAGCTATAGGGACAAAAATTGCCACAAAGATTAAGTAAAAGGAAAGTCCCGACTCGACATGAATGGCACCTTTGCTGTAGATGTAATAGGCTGATACAGTAGCTTGGATCCGCACTCATATATTGAAAAGTAAAAATGGAAAGAAAGACTTACAGTATCAGTCTAGCTGGATTCAACTCACTTATTGCACAATCCATTTTAGAGAATGTTTTATAAAAATCAAAAAGAGGGGTTAGACCTAATCTAGAAATCTACTGCTCTCTAGCACAAAAATTGCAACAGTTTAGGGCCCCTGCATAGGCACTGAAACGTTGCGATTTGGATTAGGATTGGATTAGGTGCGACTTCTCTTTTTGATTTTTGTCAAAAATCTCCAGCACGGATTCTGCAATAAAAGTGAGTTGAATCCAGCTACAATGATACTGTAAGTCTTTCTTTCAAGTTAAAATTTTCAATATATACGAGTGCGGATCCAAACCATTGATTTTTTTTCTATACTGTTTGAATCCCTACTGGTGGAAGCAGTGGATCAAGCACCGGTGCATAAGAAATATGCTAACTAGAAGTGCAAATTCTTCTTGTTTTTATATACAGGCTGATAGTTAGTTTACCATGTGTAGATCCCATGTGCAAGCAAATAAATGGCAGATGCGGTATAGATTTTCATTTACCTCTTCAGCAGTGAAGGGGTGAAACAGATGGATCTCCAATGGCTGCCAGCACCCCATCATTCAAGATTGCAAAAGTCACATTTCATTCATTAATGGCTTGATGGGCCTGTAATGTGGTCAGCAAGTAATTTGTAAAATAAATACCCAAGTGAGATTCAATTACTGTAAATGGAAATATTGAAATGTATTGGCTAACAGTGTATTTCCAGATTGTCCAGAGGAGCTGTCACATGAACATCGTCAAAATCTACAAGAAATTGTCATTTCTATTTAGTTACTCATTCGCCATCACTGATACAACTTCCATTCTGCAGGGACACAGCGGGTTTGGCCTTGAGTTTCAGAAACCCCAGAATCAAAACGATTTACAGTACTGGAGGACGGATAAGTAAATTCATCCGAGAAACCAAAATTGCCCTTCCTAAATGAGCTCAATTCAAATGCAAATCAAAGCTATTAAAAGCATTCAGTTACATAAAGTTAAGCGGAGGTGACATGTCGACATTTCAGCCTTGTCAGCTGTACTGTTTACTGTACATCATACATCAAGTCAAATGAAAAATAGGACAAGCATGGCACCCTTCTGCTTGTGTACAAAGGAAGCACTGCTGGGGTAACCTTCACTGATTTGCTTTATGGCGAAGTAAGAAAGTTATTCAAATGTTAGAGATGTTTAAAAATAACATTGCGTTAACATGGATGATTTTTTACCGTTTACACAATATACAGTATATTAAAAAAAAACATTACTGTTCACAATCAATGATGGTGGGACACTCCTAATAACTGTCTTGCTCCTGATCTTTTGTAAAAACCGTTTGCCCAAATGAAGGTGCCACTATAGACTCATTAAATGGCAAACCACGTGAATTAATATTGTATTGTTGCTTGGAACAGTAAATAACCCAATATTATTGAAAACAAGAGGTGTGCAAATTTGCGTCACAGTATCTCTGCTCTGCAGTGCGTGGTGGATTCTGGCTATATTCTGGCGACTTTTATTTGCAATGATAAGGTTGAGGTCTATCCAGAATTCCTACACTTTTGAATCAGGCTTCTCTTCTTGATCATTACCTTGAAAGCTTCACAATTTGCCCTGGGCAGAAAGTGTCATTTTTCTAAAGCCTACCCGAAAGCACACAGAGAAAGCAGATGAGGCAATATACAAGTGCAAATTATTCTACAACTGCTGAAAAACTAATTTCTCCAAGATCTTTACATTGATATAAAATGGTTCTGACATAAATGATCCACAGAACATTATGTGAGGAGACACATTACCCTTCACACATGCAGTTATGGAATTTGAACTTAAAAGACCATTACTAAAGAAAATTCAAAAAGTTAAAATTTACATATAAATGTCAATCATTAAAACAGGTATGAATTATATGTACAAAAAAAGAATCCATTTAACACTGCATTCCAAATCTGACTGAATTGTTTCTTTTTTCTCTTCTTTGAAGATTTTTATAATTAACTCATTTTTCAACATCTCATATTGACAGCTAACTATCCATAAGGATATACGTGTGTGGGCTGTTTGTGTCTGGGCTACTCAACTTCTGAACCGCTCTGCTTTTCTATTTTCAGATCAGTGGTATAGAAAACCCAACTGGATCTGAGCATTTCTCAGAAGTATGATCACGTGTAACAATGCAGTCTTGTGATGAAAACACAAAGCAAAGACAGAAAGGGAATCAGATGCCGGACATCTTATCTCTGACAAGGAATGTAGTAAATGCTTGATTTCAGAGAGCACTGGCCATACATAAGGCATAAAAACCATTAGGGTGCAGAATTAACAGGCCAAATGAAGGCACGTAGGCGGTATCAGTCCTGGTAAAGTCTCAGTTGTTAGGTTCCATATTGTGGCTCTCAATCTTTCCTAGTTAAACGTTCTGGAAATCCCGGATAGCACTTGCATTCTCGTAGATAAGGTCACCGATCTGATTTTCATAGATGCTCTCCTCCACAGGTTGTTGGATCAAGTCCAGCATGCATTTGTTCAGGAATACGTACTGGGACTAGAGAGCAAAGTGTCATGTTAAGTTAAAGGTCCAGCTCACATTGTCACTCAACCATCACTTGTCCTGTAGCAGATAATCAATAAGGTGTGAAAATGATCATAATATGCCAGGATATTGTATTGTTCATAAACATCTTGGCCCATATTTACTAAGGGCTGCTCTGACATAAGTCACCTTCCAACAGCAGAAGACACTTTACAGCCCACCCAGATGTAAGTTGTCTTCCAGCTCTAGGAGGTGTCCAATGGGATAGTAAATATGAGCCATTGTGTCTCTTTTCCTCTCTGTCTCTCACACACCTAAACTAAATGCAATAGGCTCCTATTCAATCTGCGACAAGGCCATCTTCTCCTTGATCAGGAAGATTTAAGCTCCATTCAACCCTATAGGGCGTCAAGTTCTCTTGATAAGGAGAATATGGCTTCACACAGCATATTGAAGTGCTGAGAAACCTTTTGGTAGTTAGTCTGCTAATAAAAAAAAAACATTGATTGATTGACCATTGATTGCTATTAAATAGGAAACATTGTTTTAGATCAATATAAAGTTATCTATTTAAGCAAATATATACAATATACTTTTTTTAAATTTTTAATAAAAAGTGTTTTAAGCACCACCTATCTTTTTCTTATAGTAAAAAAAATATTTATTTGTAACAAATTTACTGGGAACAAGGAACCGCCAATATATACACTCTCGAGGTATTCCATTGATTGTATTTTTAAGAGTCCGTGAGATATATTCCCCACATGATGATAGCCATTAGCTATCACTAAGAGCTATTACAAGACTATACCCCTATGTGTCGATGGGGAGAATATTTATTTTTGCCATACTGCATTTTTGTTCCGTTTTGTTTGTGAGTGCATGAAATGCTTAAGTTAGAACAAGAAAATAAGAGATACAAAGCTCTTGGTTCTGGAACTATATTGCTGTGCTGTCTGCTTACCTCTGTCTGTACCATTAGGGGCCGATTCATTCTCATCTTCTTTACAAAGCTGTAACTTCCCACGCGTTTCTCCTTCTCCACCTGCTGCATCAGGTAATCGAGAGCAATAAGGGTCCCAGTACGCCCCACACCCGCACTGCGAGAGCCAATGAAAGAGCAAATGAAGACACATACAAGGATATAGAGACATGCCTGCTGCCGATTAAAACATTATTACGTACAGACAATGTTTCAAGTACAGAACACATCACATTCAAAACTGGAGGAAATAATAAGAGAATGAAGATACAGAAAAATGTCAACAAATATTTAAAATATCAACTTTAGATTTCAAGAAACGTGATGTGATGGGAAAAAGAAACAATACAAAATAAAGGCAAAGGGAAAATAAATGAATAGAAGGTAAAAAGGTGACTGTATGCACATAAACATGCTTTCTCCGAACCTCAGAGTTAAACACAGAGCCTCAGAGTTGAACACAGAGCCTCAGAGTTAAACACAGAGCCTCAGAGTTAAACACAGAACCTCAGAGTTAAACACAGAGCCTCAGAGTTAAACACAGAACCTCAGAGTTAAACACAGAACCTCAGAGTTAAACACAGAGGGGGTTAGGTTATGTACTAAGCAGTGATGAGTGCTTTTAAGTGAGATAAAAAGCTGTTATAGGGTGATACTGCCTGCTGTGAGATTCACAAAGCAGTGATAATCTTTTAAGTGAGATAAATGCCTTTATAGCGCGATACTGCCTTCTGTGAGATTCATAAAGCAGTGATAAGTGCTTTTAAGTAGCCATTATAGCACGATACTGCACTGTTATCACTGCTTTGTGAATCTCACAGCAGGCAGTATCACGCTATAAAGGCATTTATCTCACTTAAAAGCGCTTATCACTGCTTTGTGTATAGCCCCCAGAGCCTCAGAGTTAAACACAGAGCCTCAGAGTTAAACACAGAGCCTCAGAGTTAAACACAGAGCCTCAGAGTTAAACACAGAACCTCAGAGTTAAACACAGAACCTCAGAGTTAAACACAGAGCCTCAGAGTTAAACACAGAGCCTCAGAGTTAAACACAGAGCCTCAGAGTTAAACAACAATTAAAAAATGTTGTTCACACAATATGGCTTTCTTATTGGGGATTTACAGTACAGTACAGTACTACTGCCAGCAGACTAAAATGCACATTCTCAGCACTTAGGTACAGAGTTAAAAACCTGATTTGGTTCTGGGGGAAAAAATAGATTCATTTTTCATTAAGAGTAATGCATTTACATGCTCTTGGTGAAATGATAGAGGGAAAGATAAAAAATAACATGACATTAGAAGTCATTTATGTCTCTTCACTCCTCTCCACTCATTAGACCTCATTCTCCCACATCATTCAGACTTCGGCATCTCCCACCTGCAGTGCACTATAGAGGGCCCATTGCTCTTCCGTTCGTCCATGTACTCTCGAACAAGATTGCGGAACTGGATGATGGTCGTGGTGTTTTCCGGGACCCCATGATCAGGCCAGACGGTGTAATGAAAATGGCGCACATATTTTACCCCTGGTTGTTGAGCCTGGAGATTTACACAAATTGCGTTAATTTTTGTTTCCCTTTTTTTTCCTCTATCCCTGTTTTTAACTCCAACAAAAACTGACCCAAGTATCGATAGCTAGAGATTCTATTGGATGTGCATCAAAGTAATTGCTTCTCTAATAATATTAATGTAAATATAGTTTTAAGTACTGTGAATGTACCATTTCTTACTTCTAATCAGACCGAATATTGAAGAGTGGTTTTGACACATTGATGGATCTGATAAGCTGACAGACAATAACTTTTTATTTAGGTTGAAACAGAGAATTTAAGCTTCTTGGGAAACTGTACTTTGGAGGATCTGTTTATAAATTTCACTGCTGCAACATGCACTATTCAATCTGTTTATACTGATAAATCTTTGCAGTAAGTGATTATTCTTATGTTAAAGTGACCTGTTATCTTATCAAGGAATTATCTTGTAACACTGCTTGTTAAATATGGCCCCATATATTGTCTAATCTTAACTGTGTCCAAATGGTTACCATGTTTATAGGGGTTTTAGATGATTGAAGTGTCTCTTATGAAAATATGAGCTCATTCCATTTGTTTTATGAGACCATGGTTGTTAAATACATGAATCCAATGTTGTTACAAACACTTTTGCTGCTGGAGGAGCCTGGAACTCCATGTTCTGCAATGCATTGCACCCCTGAATCAGAAAAGAGAGAGGATACAAAAGGAAAAGAGAACACAGATTTCACAGGAGAAGTTAATGCAGACACAATTCTGCGGTGACCTACATGCTTGAGGGAGAAGTCTCGTATTGTCCACTCAGGCAGGATTGTTTCCGAGGTGACTGTCACAGTGATGTTTTCATAAGTACACGGCGTGTAATCCAAAGGCCAATAATGCTCACATTTTAACTGGCAGGAGAGAAAAAAGGATTTACCGTTATCAAATGAAACCCATCTACAGATAGATTAATATCCTTCCTATTGGCCCAGGTATGCAACAAAATATACTGTACACCATAATTATGCCTACTGTATGCTGTACTGTAAACTGCAAGGTTTGATTTTGTGGTTAAGATCTAATCATGCCAGTTATACGTTTGATGTCCACTAAGTCCCCTCCTACAAATGAACAAATACTTATCGGGGGCAGTTTTGATTAGCGTAGCATCATGAAGCGGAGTGACCACGATGCCAATAAATGTATGTAAGGCGGCCAGTACCACTGAGAATGGCAGCACTGGAATACAGGTTAAATAGTAACGGGAGAAGGATGAAGAGTAGAGGTTTATGGGCTCTATGTATCAAGGCAAAAGTTGAGCAATTCTGGGGCAAAGTAACTGCACAAAATGTAGCAAAGGAAAAAAATCATATTGATTTCAATTGAATTTTTTTCTTTGATACCATGTTTGCCATAATACATATGCCCAGAGGCGGAACTATGTATTTTTGCACCAACTGCACCCCTTCCCCCCCCCACCAATCTATAGAGCCCCTTCTCTCTCTGCGTCACTCTACTTTTCTCCCTCCCCTTCTCTACCTTTCTCTCTCTCTCTCTCACCCCTCCCCTTTCTCTCTCACATCTGTCTTCTTTCTCTCTCCCCCCCCCCCTTTATCTCCTCCTTCCCCCTCCCCCATTTCTCCCCTTTCTTTCTCTATCTATGGAGAAGGGGGAGGTACGTCCTAGTGGCAGAGGCAGGAAGTCAGACTGTCGGGACTGGCCCTTGCCTCCTCTGCCGTCGCCATCCTCATTCGGACACCGCAGCCGCCCTCCTTCGCTGTGCCACCTGTTACTGCCAGCCCCCTAAGAGGCTGCGCCTGGGGCAACTGCCCACACGCCACCCCCTAGTTCCACCTCTGTATATGCCCCTATGTATCATAGCAAAGGTAGGGCAAATCTAGAGCAAAAAGATTGCTCCAAATGTATCAATGAAAAAACAACAATAAAAGCTATACTGTAGCATTTATTTTTCTTTGATACACTTGGTGCAATTTGTCTGCCCTAGATTTGCACCACTTATGCCGTGATAGATAGAAAGTACTACTGAGCCATCGGGGCAAAAGTCATTCTAGACCTGGCTCTTCACCTCTTATATTAAGGTTTTCCCAGAGTTATAGGAGCGTATGTATCAAGGCCAAAGTGGTGCAATTCTGGGGCAAAACTTAGCATCATACTGTATGTATCAAAGAAAAAAAACACATTGAAATCAATAGGATTTTTTCTTTTATATACCTTCAGCGATGTTTTTGCCCCAATATTACCCCACTTTTCCCTTAATATACATACCCCTTAGACCAGCTTTAAGTATTCAAAACAAGAACTAAGGGGTTTATATATCAAGGTAAAAGTGGGGCAATTCTGGGGCAAAATAACTGCACCATATGTATCAAAGAAATCCTACTGTTTTTAATGGGATGTTTTCCTTTGATGTATATGGAGACTGTACAGTACTAAACATCACAAATGTTTTGTTGACAGAAATCTCCTGTTAAATTGGGCCCATGTGCACCTATGTACTAACCTGACATTTTTCAATCTGCGTCACCAGCAGCCCCAATTTTTTTTTTTAGAAAAATAATGTTTCTGTGCGCCAAAAAGGCAGAAAGTGCGTCACCATTTTCCCCGTGTCCTACTTAGCATAAACCCTCAAACGTCTGTTAATAGGTTTAGTGCAGAATGAAGTTGCTGTCATACAAAAATGTACTTGACGCAGCACAGACTTTTCATTATATAGTTTAACAAAATGATTTTCACGGCATAATCAATATTACACTAATAACTGATATTTACTAACACTAGTTAGACATAAAATTCACATAATTCTATTGCAATTCCAAATGTATGAGTCCTTCATCGTACGCCTTCATCGTACGACACACTTTGTATGAAGGGTTGTACTACTTTTTAGCACTAAAAGAATTTAAAACATGATCTTAGTGCATAGGTTCAGCGGTGTACATATTTTGCCCTACAATTTATTTATTTATTTATTTATTTATAACATGTTTTACCAGGAAGTAATACATTGAGAGTTATCTCTCATTTTCAAGTATGTCCTGGACATAGTTAATATGACAAATAATACATGGTTACAAATACAGTTACATAAATGAACAGGCTATACGTTATATACAATACATTGCATGCACAGTTAGAGAAGATGTATATTATAGGCGTATGTAACAGTTACAGACCAGATTAAAATGTACAATTGCACCACATCTGCCTTGATACAAAGGGGGGTTATTTACTAAAGTCTCCTGGCTGCACAAAACTGGGGCACAGTTAGTGCAAAGGGATTCCCCCAGATTTACCAACAGAAAAACTCCCATTGCTTTCACTGGGATTCCCTTTTGTTTGTTGAATAAGGCTATGGTGTTTGCACTGGTTTTGACCCACTTTTGCAGCCGGGAGACTTTAGTAAAATCGGGATAATGTATCACGGTAAAGTTGGAGCAATTCTGGGGTAAAATAACGGCACCATATGTATCAAAGAAAAAAGTCACATTGAAATCAATAGGATTTTACTCTTTGATACATACAGTGCTGTTATTTTGCACCAGAATTGCTCCATTTAGCCTTTATACAGAAACCCCATAGACCCCTAAATGTCTTCCTGATTCACTGAATGGTATGAAAAAAAGCCACAACCTAAATGGAGAGTAATCTCCCTAAGAAAACCGCATATACAGTATAAGCGTCTGTAATGCAGTGTCAAACATAGCTTTGTGCTGCCATTTCTGAAGACACTGCAGAATCTATCTTTACACAGTCAGTCCGACTAATAATAATCATTGTTATGTATTTCATTGGCTGACACACTGCAGCATCTACACACTGCGCTTTATGCCAGGTGTGGGAGTAGTCCTTTTAATCAGTATTGATGAAGAGGCACCTACTCTGCCGTTCTCCATGCAGTTAGTCAGCATTATTACGGTGCTGACATGGTGCTCCCATCCCATCCTCCAGAAGTCTGCAACGGTGTTGGGTAACGGACCCTGCGTGGCTATGAATTCCTTCATAGAGTTGTAACCCTGCAAGGAAGGCGCATATATATATTATATATCAAAACCTGTACAAGGGCAAGTGGCAAAGCCAAGGAGAAACTCAAACACACGTTATGGGGTGCAGGGCTGCCAACACTACATTTGTGCTCACTAGGTGCCGTAGAGATATAAAAATATAAGATACATAGACAAATGTAAGTTTGTTGTTCGGAGAAGCTTTCTAGAAATAAATGGTAAGAAGAACAGATAACTAAAAAAGAAACAGAAAGATAACAAGAGCATAGTGGAAATCCACAGAAAACAGCAGCAGTAACTAAAATACAATAAAATGGTGGTATGCCAGAGTTGTACTTACAGGCATGTAGTTGCCATTAATGTAATCAGTGCTGGTATCCCCCTCAATAATGTTCAGTTTGACTCTTGATTGATCGTCTTAAGAAGATAAAACAGGATAATGTTAGTAACTGACATACATTGTGACTCACTGTCGCCTCTTCTTAATTATCAGCATACACATACACGGGAGCACTTAGGCCCAGACTCACTATGGTTCGCCGGCCTATTCAACATTACATTAACCTTCCTAGGTTAAAGTCTGTTAATCATAACGTAGTATGAACTGAAGCAAATAACTTGATGTTAACGAGGATTAACTGCCGTAGAAAGCATGGTGTTGACATGCACACCATGTGATGTGGTCATGAGGGATTTAACCTACACACTCTGTCACTACTTCTTATAGTTAGAGCCAAGGGCACGTCCCCTGCGATGTCGTCATCACCATGAGAATAGGGAGTCGTCCTTGTGATTGTATCATTCAAATGGGAACAGTATCCCTTTCTCTATGGTCCCTTTGTGTGCATGGCTGGGTCCCTGTATACAGGGTGGAGATCAATATTATTTATTTGTCTGCTCTGTTATATCTTGACCTGAAGGGACTCGGGTTTCAGAATTTTTTACTTTATTTAGTTGGAGGCTGTTTTATTTCAGCGTTGTTTTTAATTGATTATGTCGTTAAAGGTGACGTTTGATTTATATCTTATTTATCAGCTGTGAGTGACCCGCCATCACTATAGTGTGGGACTTATATTGGATCTGTGAGTGTGTCTTTTCTTGTGCTATATACTGTGCACTATATACCCCTGTGAGCACCACCACCACCCCAAATGTGGGATTTAATTATCAACACTACTTGCATTGCATTCAACTGGATTCTTTTTCTTTGATTAATATGCCACTGTTTTTTGCACTGGCAAAAGGCCGAATATCCATGGGGAGTTTTTTCTTTGATACATTTGGTGCAGTTTTTTGCCCCACTTTTGCCATACTTTTGTAGCCAGTGGACTTTGATACTTCAGCCCCCATTTCTCTTAAGTACTCTTAGTCCATGAGGCTTGTTCGGTCGGAACATATGGCAATTTAGGGGCCACCTGCAATATCAACCTAGGCATCTGCACACCTCCTGCATATGGTGTTAATAACAGCAATGTTTACAGCCGCAGGCAAATACATGGATAGAAAAAAAGGATGATGTTGCATCACACATTATAGGCGATGGTAACAGCCAACGATGAAAAACAGAACGTTTAAAGCAAAGCACCTTCATTGTCACCTGTAAAACATAACTCATTGTTAAGTAAATAACTGCAGTTTGTTTTAAGTAAACGGATAAAATCATAATGGCAAAAGGCAGTGTTTCGCAAAGCAAAGCTGAGAGCCAGCGGAATGCTGGGTGGGGTCTTAGCGGAATGCTGGGTGGGGTCTTAGCGGAATGCTGGGTGGGGTATTAGCGGAATGCTGGGTGGGGTCTTAGCGGAATGCTGGGTGGGGTCCTACTCACATGGCAGCACATTGGTGAACCTGTTCTTTGCTCTGTTGTCTGGGATTTCCGCTGCACTTTTCGCCTGTGTTGTACCAACAGAGCCAAGTTGCTGTTCGCATTAAAAAAACAAAAACAGGATTTGACATCACGCAAATCAAAGATGAAAAGAAACAGGGATTTAAAAAAAAATTCATTTCGTGGTGTTCAAATAATGTACAGTAACTGTATACCAGGGATATTTCAAGTTTAAAATCACAGTGCTCATACTGTAATTTGAAGACGGATTTAACGTGGAAAATTGGAAATATGGTGATATTATGGGTCTCACAGCACGTCTATATTTTTGCCCCTACTCCACATACAGTATTATTTATTAGGTAGACTTTCACATGTATGTATGTATATCTTTATTAACAATCTATGTAGATAGCGCTTTGCTGCAGTAGTATATGTGACAAGATAATAGCAGATATAATGGGAATAAATGCTACAGATATAAAACTAACAATAGGAAAAGGAGTCCCTCCCTCGAGGAGCTTACAATCGAATTGGTAAGTAGAGAGAACTTATAGCCAGTAGGAGGGTGTTATGGAAGTGCTACTGTAAGGGGTCAGGATGAACAAGCCACTTGCACACAGGGCATTTCAAACCCCTTGCAGATTTGCATTTGTTATAACCCTTAAATTGGTTTTCCACCCTACAGGTAAAGAAGCATTTGTGTTATCATAAAAAGTTTACAGAAAGTATAGGATATAGGCAGCACTCCAAGGACTCACTTATATATCAATTGATGAAGGTTGTGCAACGGGAACAATGGAGGGACCCTTAACCCTCACAAAATATACATAGAACACCTAACTGTCTACCCAGCACTCAATGGTACATAAAGAAAAATCTAAACACTAGGGGATAAGCCAAAAAGATCTGTATTCACCTATTTTAAATAGTAACCACGGGATACTCTGTGGTGCATGGTGCATAGGTGAATACAGATCTTTTTTGCGTATCTCCTAGTGTTTAGATTTTTTTTTAGGTTATGTAGCTAGGCCTGGTTTCACTGGCTACCAGTCTGCCCTTCTCCTGGCGGTAAGTCCTAGTAAGAGCAGGCCCGCCAGGACTAATCATGGGTTTTCCCCACACCCTGTAGCTTCAGTGAGCCACAGGGGAGGCGGTGTAACTAGGCTGTGTGTCCAATCAGGGACTCAGTACTGGTTCCTGCTTTTCCTGTACTTAAGGAGCTGCACTTCCTGATTTAGTCAGTTGCCTCTACCTTTGAGAGAGGCCAGTCTACCCATACCAGTTGTGCAGGGCTCTGCCATTTGCACAAGGCCGTGTGAGTGTTAAGAATTATTATACATCTAAAAAACTCCACTTTATTGCTTCAGAGTTTTACACACCTGAACCAGACTGCACTCTATTCTACCCTTCCACCAGTGCTCCCCCATCCCTTTCTCTTGTCTCCTATACTTTGAAGGATCCTGGGTAGATCCTTTGTTGGGGTCGTTTGAGTCACAGGAGGAAAAGCAGCAGAGGGACACCTTGCCTACTACCAAGGTTGTTATTATACCTCTATCCCGCACTTACTAAACATACAGGTAGCGCCCGGGTATTTTGTTCTCTCAGCTATAATAGTACCTGTTTGTGGTGGTAATCAGCTTAGCTGTCCACCCAGGTAGTAAGGGTTAAAAAGCTGAATGTGTAGTTAGTCTCCTAATAGGAGTTTATATTATGATTTTGTTTTGACTTAAAGGGACAGTGGTCCTGTTAGTGTATTATTTGTCCTTGTAAATAAACCCTATATAGAGAAATACTACATTTCCTGCCTTTACGCTGTGATGGAGACATCACTATATATATATATATATATATATATATATATAAACAATATTACCATTCTCGCTTCCGGTAAGAAGAGACAGCACTCACATCCAGTAATCCAAAAATCATTGTATTAGGCATATACAAAAAGACGGCCAATCAGAAGTGTTCGACAAACCTATACATTTGCTCCGGCCCGTCGCGTCACTTCCGGTTTCCCGATCGATCCTGCATGGTCCATGCAGGCTTCTGCGCATGCGTGATCAACACCTAGGTCTGTGATCATGGCAGCAGATAAGAGTGAAAAAAACAGATTTCACAGACCGCGCCATATAGACACAGTACACTGAAGCATTATGCCACAGATCGGACTCCTGACGAAGCTGGCACGCCAGCGAAACGTGTAGAGTGAACTAGCAGCAACCCAGAGTGTGCCCCCCATGCCCCAGAACCCGTGTGGATCCATTTCAAGATCGATCGCGAAACCGGAAGTGACGTGACGGGCCGGACAGGAAGTGACGCGACGCGATCCCGGGAGTGGGGTAGATGGTGTATACTGCTGCTGCGCTTTGATTGTTACGTGTCTATGCACATGGTGCTAATGTAAGTGTGGATTACCACTGTTTTTATTGAATACATCAGTAGTGAACATACAATGTTGCACTACAGTTGTTTCTGTTTTCATCGAGGGTTCGTTCCACTGATACCAGGGAGAGTATCCTAAGCAAAACCCCCCTGCAAACTACAGAGTCTTCATATTGTCTTCCAATGCTGTTATTTGACTGGGAGAATGTGAGTTCTTAATCTCGATCCCCATATACATTGCCACAGGTGTCTAGGACGTATTACACTATTATTTATTTAATTCCCTTTACATGGTGAAATTCTGCGCTCCCCACAAGCTTCTTCCAAACCCTGTATATTTACCAGGCTTACTGCCAGCATGAGAGAGAACTGTATACCATTTTTAACACATGGCTACACCTGTTTTACTTTCTGTCCTTCTGAATGCGTGATCTCCTAAACTGGACAGGTGCTATATGTGGGATCTTACCTTAAATCTACAAAATGAATTACATAATGAATAAAGAATTACTAGCTCCTCATTTCTGGATGAAATACTTGCACATTCCACAAACTTGCTTTGCATTTACATTGTTTGTACATAAAAGCCCCAGTACTGAACCCTGTGATACTCTAATGGTAAGCTTCCATTCACTACAACATCCCGTCATCTCCCTTAGGGTGCGCTCATAGTGCCGGCGACGGTGACAGCAACACGACGTCGCAGCAAAACAAATGCATTGCCGCCGTCACGTGCGCAAACGTGACGCGACAGCGCCACGGAGAGGTCGCGATTGCTGGAAGTCAGCTCTATTTGATTTTCCAGCGACCGTCACCTGAACGTCGCCGTCGCCGGCACTATAAGTGTAGCCTTAATCAGTGCCATATACATGTATCCACTTTAGGGCTTCCTCCCAAGCAGGCTTCTAGGTGGGACAGAGTCAATGGTGTGACATTGTATGGTTGGGAAGTAGCGGTTTCTATGGGTTGGTGATGACGGGTAAATGGTAGACTCAGACATACGGTGCATCTTGAACTGATCATACCTGATACTCCTCTGCAAATCCAAAGTCACTATCTGCATGCTGTTTCTGGAAATAATCTGGGAACTTTTCCACTGGAATCGAGTCAGGGACTCTAGAAAAACAAATCACAAGCAAATGCGTCCAGTGACTTAGGGGAGATGTCAAAAGCCATATGGAGCTAGCAGTTGTTTGAAAAATATTTGTTTCATGGCGACGAGAAAAAAGAGAAGATAAAGCAAGACATGAACAGAACATTGTAAGAGGGGAAAAGAAAGCAAAATGGAAGACGGGTATAATACTGGAGAAGTGAAAGAGGCAATTGTAGTTCTATGTACATATACATATGAAGTAACTAAGGACACCAAGAAAAGGAAGAGGCACCTGTTACACATATGGCATGTATGCAGAATTAGGATTTGTAAATGTTATCCATGTGAAGGGATTGTTTCTAGTTATATTCAAATAGAATAATGTTTAGCATTTTTTTTTTAGGTTACTGAGGTCAGTTCGAGGGCCCAATAATGGTCTCTGCTTTGGCTTTCAATTGAACACCGCAATCTCTGGTACTAGTAAATGGGACAGAAAAGTGTCCCTAATGGTGTCATTTCGCACAGAAGAAATACAAATAGACAGTGAGTATTATTTAGAGATGCTACTTTGAATAAATGAATGAAAACATTATAAAGCAGAAACAAAAGAGAAAAATAAAAAAGTGAAAGAACAGAAATAGAATTTTATATATATATTTCTGTTCTTTCACTTTTTTATTTTTCTCTTTTGTTTCCGCTATATACAGTATATATATACAGCTGGCACTCCAATAGAAATAATATTGTCCGGTGCTTGCTCCATACGCATAGTATATACAATATTGCGATCCCCACCAGAATAGCAATCACCAAGCAGCACTCAGATATAAATGATTCAATAAGTGTATTAAAACACAAAAATGGCACACAAACTCCAACGTTTCGGTCCCAGCAAGAGGACCTTCCTCAGGGAATCAAAGAAATCCGCAGCACTCACTCTTGGATGTCCAAAATAAAGCAGGGGCTTGAGAAAGGACCGGGAGGTTCGAAACGTCACTCCATTTTTCTTGTACTTACCCCTGATGTTTATTTGATGTATTGAATCTTTTTATTTTGGACATCCAAGAGTGAGTGCTGCGGATTTCTTTGATTCCTGTTCTATCTATTTTTGTTGCCGGATGGTGATCCTGGCTGCACTGCTAGCACCTGGACTAACACAAGATAAGTTATTTGTCCTGCCTTTACCCATTTAGAGTGGCCTGAACATTTTTGTGCTGTATATATATATAGCCAATAAAGAATATCACTTGTGAGACCATTCACATGTCTTAGACAGGTCTGCAACCCTGCTTTTCAACCATTATCACCTCGCATACAGTGCTCCCACTGCAGCAAGGGATTCTGGGAAATTACATGCAAATGAGCACACAATTATGTATATATACACACATACACATATACTGTATGAATACACATATATACAAACCACTAAAGCTGTAATAGTAGAAGTGCACGTCAGAATTTACAGACATCGGGACGTATGCATCAAGACAAAAGTGAAGCACATCTGGGGCAAAATAATTGCTCCTTGTATATGAAGGGAAAAAATACTGTTGATTTCAAGAGGAGGTTTTGCTCTCACACAGGTGTTTTGCCCCAGGATTGCACCACTTTTGCCTTAGAACATATGCCCCTCATATGATATGAAGTCCCTTCCCTGTACTTCACTGGGACAGGTTGGGCAACCTTGATAGGGACAGGGACAAAATGAGGGAGATAAGTATTGGTGAGGTAGGAAGAGATGAGAGCAGGAGGGGGGCAGGATTCATGCCATATTCCCAAAATGCATGAGGTCTCATTCCTCCCCTGCACTGCCCAAATCAAACATAGCGACCCTGATGTATGTAATATTTTCACATTTCATCATTTATACAGAGCTGTGTATCAAAGGGATTTATGTTTCAAAGCAAAAATGGTATCAAAAAAGTCAGTATCAAAAAAACTGCTGCTGTATCAAAGAAAAATATCATATTCATTTCAACAGGATGTGTTTCTTTGATAGATATGGTGCAGTTATTTTGCTACAGACTTGCTCCACTTTTCCCTTTATACATAGGCCTCATATGACCCCAGTGCTGTAACAAGTAAAGGGATAAATTTACTAATTCATGGAATGCCTTAACATACTTTCGAGGACGGCTTGGCAAATATGCCCCGCAAAAGCTAGTCCAAATGGGATTAGAAAAAAAATGGCAGCAAGGCAATGCAACCGGTATAGATATAGCTGGACCAAAATCCGGTAAAAAAGATTTATTGGTTCAATGACAAAAAAAAAAACACATTTTGAAGCGGACATTACTGGCCCACTTTTTAGAAGCGGCTCACAACCCCAAAAAGTGTTTTGTGTGGAATAATTACAAAATCTCCAGGATTGATACAGAACTGATTTCTTTATGATGGATCATATATAGCAATGTTACTTTTCCCTTGCCTTAACCTTGAGCACCGGTTCAGGGATCACCTTCCATACTTTACTATACAAATGGGATTCCAGCCCTGCAGGGTCTTGTACAGTTACACTGTTTAATAAATATTGCCTCTTATGGCCCATTGAATGAGCCCAAAAGTGTCTTCCTGCATGGAAGTTGTCCAATGGAGTAGCACGTCTTAGTAAATGAGGCTCAAAGTCTATTTTACTATTTTCTGCTACTATCTAAATTGGCAAAGAAATGTGCAATGCTTCCTCTGAGTAATCGTTGGGTAACGTTGTAAGAAACCGCTTACCTTTTCATGATGACACTAGATTTTGCTGTTTTCATATCCTTAGATCTGATCAGAAGAAAAACAGAGATTTAACCTTTTGTGTTAAGAACGAACACAAGTAACATCTTGTTGTAGGTGCAAACAATAAAGCAAAAGATACTGTATGGCTACCACAGTGATGAAGTAAGAGCACATTGAGGAGATGTGTATCAGGGCATGGGGACACGGTGCAGCTATAGTCTATCTTCAATCCATTGGTGTTGGTATTAGATGTATGAAGCATTGTATAGGAGGTTATTTGTACACTTGCCGGTGACTAGGCACGGCAGTTAATCCTTCAGTTCTGGCTGGTCTCAGGGTCACAAAGCAAGTGGAGTACAACTCTTCACATCGTTTACTAACGCAAGTAAAGTAAGGTCACAGCAAAGCGCCTGGATAACTACACACAGACAGACAACATAAAATTGTATTTTGTGGCATCAACTTAATGGGGTCATTTAGCAAAATCTCCCAGTTGCAAAACTGGAATAAAAAAAGCGCAAAGCTTTATCAACGCTTACCCTAGATTTATCAAAGGAACAAATTGAGTTTGTTTCAATTGGAATATTTTGCCTTGATACATTTAATGCACTTGTTTTGTCCCAATTTTGCAGCTAGCAGACTTTAATAAATAATATATTAGTGCAATTCTTGATATTGCTCCTGATGCATAAAAAAAATAAAAAAATGATTCAATTGAAAGGAAATAGATTTTTTTTAATCTTGGATGCAATAGGGGCAAAAAAAATATTTGCTACAGAATTGCCCCAATTTGGCCAACTGTTAGTGATATTCCTGCTTCAGCACAGATGGCTCAATCAGAGGCTCAGTCGGTGACTGACCAGCTGATTGAGCCATCTGTGCTGAAGCAGGGATATCCTTAAAACCTGACCTGTTGGTGACCCTTGAGGATTGGAGTTGTGCAGTCCTGGTATTGACACAGATCCATGTACAGTACAAAGATTATATTTGAATTCTTGGGGGGAGTCATCATTACAATGGTAAAAAGTACAACCTTCATAAAAAGTGCAGCATGTGTACAGAATGAAGGCTTCATGCATATAAAGCACAACTTGTTGTTTGGAATTAATTTTGACTCATTGCATCATGTTGAATGCCTAATGTCTACAATTCAAAATGACATGTATTTTTATATTTATAACTGGTGTTAGTATAAATCTAGCAATTTATTGATTTAAAAAGATATTTTTTGAATCAATAAATTGCTATTTCTTTACGTAAATACCTCTCGAGTGCCATCATCTTTGCTATATTTGTGATACAAGGACCCCTCTGGAAGTGTGGATTCGGCTGGAAGGTCACCTGTGACAGAATATAATACAGCAGGGGTGCTCCAGTCCCAACAGGCCAGGTTTTCAGGATATCCCTGCATCAGCACGGGCGGCTCAATTAGAGGCTCAGTCGAAGACTGAGCCTCTGATTGATCCACCTGTGCTGAAGCAGGGATATCCTGAAAACCTGAACTGTTGGGGGGGGGGGGGTAGTTTGGGGACTGGAGTTCAGCACCCCTGTACTACAGTATTGTGAGTATATATTTTTGGTCGATACATACAGTACAGTAGCAACTTAATTCTGCGCTAACAATGTAAACAGACTTTTTAGGATTCACGCCAAGTTGTACTTGGCAGATTATTTTGACGCACTTTCTCCTTTTTTGGGACACAAACATTATTTTGTAGTACATGCCATTTGCATCTGGCACGCCAAACGCAGTTCATTCCTGTTCACCAAATAAAAACACTATTTGTGAAACTGATGGCGCATAGTACAAAGTCCCACACTGGGGCAATTGAACATTACATTTCCATGCGGCATTCTTGCAACAAAAAAAGCCATTTGCGATGCTCAGTGCAAAGGCCCCATCGCCGTCACTGGTAGTGCATTTTTGCTGTTCAAAACTATATGAGATATAACATTTACTTACCTCCTCCTTTTCAGAACAAAGAAAGCAATCACTCCCAAGAAAAGCAAAAATAGTAAAACTCCAAATATGCTTCCAACAATAACCCCTGCAGAGGCAAAAATATATATATTAATCAATAAGAATGACGTAATAATCTAAACAGCTGAGACAAGCACAGCATTGAGTCGTCCTACTCACCTGTGTCATCGGTGTAACATCTTATAACGGATGACAGTGCTGTTTTCTTATCCGACACAGTCGCCACACTGATCAGGTAACTATACCCAGGCTGCAGGTTGTCCACTGTAACAGTCGTACAATTCTTTGTGTTGGACTTGCTTAGGCCATCAACCAAGACCTTAAAATCAGTGAAAATGCCAGCCGGGCAACTCAAATACACCACCAGCTTGTAGCCTCCACTGACTTTGGAGCAAGTGAAATGTGAGATGGCTTCTGGTTCTGAGACAAGAAAGAACTATTACTCACAATGCATTTTTAAAGAAATATGCTTTTGGAGTAGGGATGGGAGGTGCAATCAACAAAAACAGTAATATGATGCAGAGCCTATTAGTGATCCAAAAACATTATCCTAATATTAGGCTATGTGTAAGTATAAAGCATTGAAATTCAAGCACAGCCTTTCAACAATCTCATTTCTTTAAAGGTTCTGCTCATTCCTCTGAGCTGTGGACCAAATGCAATAGGATCAACATTAGCTTGGATTTAACAAAAGTACCTGTGGGTACATCATCACATAGTCAAAAACCCTTCACTTGAATAGAATGACCTTGTTAGGTATATATTTTTATTCTGAAATAAAAAAGAGAACAAAATATTTATTGGGTGAAGTGCAGCAAAAAAATGTTGCCGATACGACACGAGGCTTCAAAGCATATAAAATCTGGCCCGAAGTCTCCGGTCCTTTAGCTTCTTGTCCTTCTTTCTGTCACATTGTGTTCTGTGTTGTTCATTATAACTTGATGCGCACTCCTGCAAAGTTGTCAGGATAGGGATACCCTGCCACAGCTTCCCACAACCTTCATGAATTCACTAAACCCGGTTATAATAATGTGACGTTGCCTTAAATAAGTACGGACGTCAGTTTCCCAGAGTTAAAACCTTATTCACTAAGCTAATAATATGCAAAAACAACATGACGGAAGCTAGCTCATTGTTATTAGAATAACGTCTTGTTATTTCATTGTAACACTATGTTATCTTAAGATAACATGATGTTACTTCTATCCCTACCCTATGCTACATATAGTTGTAATATATTAACTACCTAGTAGCCCAGGTGACCAGCTAGCCATGATATCTAACGGCAAGTTACATAACACTATTCCCCTGTTAATCTGAGCTGCGTTTTCTGAATAGGGTAGGCTTTTGATAACGGCTAGTTAGTCTACCATTTGCATAATGGTTTCATTAATGGTCATTAATATTAACACAATACTGTTAACGTAACGTTAAGCTAAGTAAACACAGCGTTACGGTCTTTAGTGAATACCGTGTTAGAATTAACCTGATGTTAACAGGAGCGTAGTGAATCCTCCTCTCTGTCTCTTTCCCATGGGAATATTACTTCCAGACAAACCTCCCCTGCACACTCATCCTGCTGGTTTCTTTGGAATTATTGTCCGTCAGTAGGGCGTAAGCTTGTCTGCCTCCTAATATACCCAGTGTAATCAAATGTTCTATTTATGTTCAGCAGTTTATTTAAGTCACCATACTGTATCTTTCCAGAATATGCTGGTGCTCAATGCATACATTATTAAAAGACCATTGTTTGGGGATTTAGAATAGTCACAGTACAATAGTAATCATCATTGAAGTGGCAATTCCGTGTCAAATCATAGAAGAAGCTATGTTGTCATACCCATCTGTTCTTCTTTGCTGATGCCATTGCTGAATGTTATTATAATTGGACCAGTCTCTGTTGCTCTGCGATTAATCCTTGTCCCAGTTGTATCCTTAATGGTATTGGTTGTAAAGCTTCTTAGGCTAAAATTGTAGTAATTTCCAGGAATCAGACCCGTCAATGTGTACATCATATCGGAGAGGGAGATGTTTGTAAGGTTTTTTTCTAGATTAGTTCCTCTTTCAGTAACAGCCTTAATCTGAATACCAGTCAATCCGGAACCTGAAGGGACTCTCCATTTGAAAGTGACATTGGTACTGGTAATATTAGTTATCTCCAGAGACTCTGGACTCAGCGGGTCTGCCAAAGAAAAAAATAAATGTGAAAGTGCCTGAGAAATGTACACATTTGAACGAGTACATTAGCAATATGGAAAAATGGAGGGGGGGGGGGGGGAGAGCGAGCTTGATTCATGAATGAAATCTCACTGTGTTGGCTGTGAAACTGTATACGAACCCCAGATTCTGATTTGCTGACTACAGTGGTTCCGTCAAATCAACACTTAGGAGGTCGATTCATTAAGGCAGGGGTGCTTAACTCCAGTCCTCAAGACCTCTCAACAGGTCAGGTTTCAGGACATGTGCAAAAAAAAGGGGGGGGGGGATGCAGCGCCAAACACTAACTACACTAACTAATACAACTCATAAAAATAGTGCCAAATGGTACAAATACTAAGTAAACAGTTACACATGTGAAGAATAATCAAAAAGGGTGATTAAGTGGTAGCTAGTAGACAGTCCCTTATAAGAATTAAAGTCCAGATTTATACTTAAGTCCCGCTGCCAGAATCCAATATGAGGGAGTTCTACTTCCCTCCAAAATAGAAACAAAGGAACAAAGAAATGTCCTCCGGAACGTAGACTCAGCCCATAAGGCTTGGATCCCGCTGCATCCGGCGGCGCACGCGATCGCGTGTGCGCCACTCACCAGCTCCTTACTTTCTCCCTAGTCGGCCCCAGTCCTTCCTCGCTGCCAGGCTGACTTCGCACTGTGACGCGTCAGCCAGCAGGGACTATAATAGGATTGTAATCTCAAGCGGCGACGCGTCACGTGGTGTGGCAGGGAGCCACGGAGGCATGCAGCGGGGCCTTAGCCTAAGAAGTGGATATGTGAAAGACTAGAGAAAAACAATGTGAGAGTATTTGCACACAATTGTGATTTCAAACTATCCACTTTGGTGTACAGATCCCCAAATTGTGCTTTTACTATATAATTTGAGCCTTGTTATAGCATCAAGCGTCTTCCTCCTGTTCCCATACACCAATCATGGAGATTAAAACAGGGAAAATGACCACACGTAAAAGGAGATGTTGTTATAAATTTCCACTAAAGTTCAGGTGAAATCCCATTGAATGGTAATTGCTAAATAGCATAGCGGCGTTCTCCTGTGCTTGATGTGTAGCACCAAACTGTTACTTGCTATAAGCTGGACTTTAACAGCAAGCTGGATTTGAGATGTGCTTCAAATATTCCCCCCAAAGGGAGTTAGGCTTGAATAGAGTGAAAAAACATGTAGGTACAAGTTACATAGTAGATGAGGTTGAAAAAAGACGTACGTCCATCAAGTTCAACCTATGCTAAATTTAAGTGTATTATTCTTTCACATATCCACTTCTGATCGGCTAAGTCTACACGCCGGAGGACATTTCTTTTTTCCTAGATTTCAGGATATCCCTGCTTCAGCATTTTGGGTAGTCTTACACATCTCTAATGCAGATATTGTACACATTACATGCTAAAAACAATCGTTTAAAGTTCTACTTGTCAATTTGTTCCTGGATAAGTGCACACGTGTTGTTGTAGGTTGTGAGAACGTTTCATGGACCAGCAATGGAGTTCTTCGTACATGTAATTACAGTATAATGCAGGGGCGCTCAACTCCAGGCCTCAAGCCCTCCCCCCCCCCAACAGGTCAGGTTTTCAGAATATCCCTGCTTCAGCACAGGTGGCTCAATCAGTCCCTGCTTCAGCACAGGTGGCACAATCAGTCCCTGCTTCAGCATAGGTGGCACAATCAGAGGCTCAGTCTCTGACTGAGCCTCTGATTGACCCACCTGTGCTGAAGCTGGGAAATCCTGAAAACCTGACCTGTTGGGGGGGCTTGAGGACTGGAGCTGAGCTCCCCTGGTATAATGTGCCGAGCATTAGAGCTCTCACAGGTCTCTACTTCCAGCGAATGCTTTGAAGAACTCCTATGTTTCTCCATTATAAAGTACCATGATTTACAAGCCATGTCGGCCACATAGAGCAGCATGACACGGGGACGCAGGAGTGGGAGAGATAGCAAAGTGACTGATCTTACTGGTCTGCAAGCTTGTCCAAGCCACTGCGCTGAATACTTGATTGATGACAGATCTGACTTCTACATTGTACAGGTTCCCCGGCTCTAAGGACTGGATCGATGTATTAGTGTTTTTAGTCATCAGGTTTTTACTGACATTCAAAGAGTTAGTCCACGTCACTTGGTATTCATAAGAGTTTTTATTGGGGTCACTTGGTGCTTCCCAGCTGATGGACAGCTCGGAGGAACTGGTTGTTTTTCCACTGAGGTTAAGGGGCTGGTTAGGAACTAGATGGAAAGAATAGGTATATGTTAATGGTAATATACTGAATACAGGGTGTAAACAGTTACAAGAATATGGAGAGGCCAGAAAGGGGAGCATTATATTTTTCACCCCAACTGTCATTGATTGACATTAAGGAAGGTGAAAGATTTTAACACCTCAAGCTCTTTACACTTTGATATACCCAGAAAAAGCAGACTGACGTGTTAGGGAACTTCAATAAGGCAGCAAGGAGAAATCTGAGAGCAGGTGCTCACAGGCATGTCAATGGGAAGTCTGGACCATGAGACCTCTTATGACACGAACTGTAGTACCGTGAAGCCTCTGACAGATGCAGTCGTTTTAAAGAAGCATTGAGGCCCATATTCATTATGTGATGCTATTGCAGAAGACACCTCAATTGAATAGAGCATATGGCACAGCACCACTTAGTTAATATTGGCCTTAGTGTTTAGGACTCACCTGGTTAACACACTGCTGTATAGAGGAAGAATTTGTACTGTATGGCTGAAAGCTTACAATCCCACTATTATACTACGTACTCCAGTAAGAAACATTACTGACTCCTCCTAATAAATACAGCTTCTAAACTGCCCACCAGTAGTACTTTGCAATCCTCTTTGGACACTAGTTCAAAACTGCTGAAAAACGGAGGAGCACAACAAAGTTCTAACTCTCGGGTGCAATAGGGTTAATAAACACAAAATGGAAAGAGAATAAAAAATGCACCCACATTAGAAATTAAGCATATATTATACAGGGCAACAACGTGTAAAGTATTATATGGGAAAGTACATTTTTCCAATTTGAACATGCAAATATACAGTGTATCTCATAACTCAACACTGATGTAAATACATATATATATTGGATCAGTGGTTCCCAAACTTTTTTATGTTGCTGGAAAATACTTGTTCCATGAACCCCTAATTAATCTTATCGCCTACTCATTATTAACACAAACTCACAGATTATTACTGACAAAACTGTGTGACCGATCCTAGGCGGCAAAGTGTCCAGAGCTTGTGGCAGGAACACAAACTGCTCCTCCGTGTATGCAGGCAGCATGGGTGCGATAGCTATCAATTACGCCGGAGATTCAAAATTCACGTCTAACCATTGTTGCTGTGGATGCAAAGCAATCTGGGGAATGACTTTGGAAGCTCTGGCTATAATTGACAGCTTTACCACCCATGCTAAGGCACATTTTGTGGCCTTACAAAGTGCGGCATCTATTTCTGTGCGCCTAAAATATTTTTTTATTTATATATATATATATATATATATAAATGTAAATACAACTGTATGCTCATCTGCATGTCTTAGGCAGGTCTGCAACCCCGCCTTTCCCCATCATCACCCAGCATACAGCACTTCAACTGCAGCAAGGGATTCTGGGAAATGACATGCAAATGAGCACACAGTGTCACTTTTTGCCTCAATAACCATTTTTAACATGGTTCCCTATAGGCTTAAGCTTGCTGCATGGTCACAGCTTTGAGCACAGCCAGGGTTAAGCTGCTTTCCTGTGGAGGGTTTTTGTCACTTTTTTTACTCACCATAAATTAACTCAGTATTATGGTTTAGCCTATCCCATAGCCTCTCTTGCATTCCCAGTAAAATCAACCCCACACTGATGAGACCCATCAAGGTCGAAACAGCTGTCTGTGGGTGGTTTTCTGGGTATGCACCTTAACCCTGGCTGTGCTCAAAGCTGTGACCATGCAGCAAGCTTAAGCCTATAGGGAACCATGTTAAAAATGGTTATTGAGGCAAAAAGTGACACTGTGTGCTCATTTGCATGTCATTTCCCAGAATCCCTTGCTGCAGTGGAAGTGCTGTATGCTGGGTGATGATGGGGAAAGGCGGGGTTGCAGACCTGCCTAAGACATGCAGATGAGCATACAGCTATATTTGCATATTTGCTTTCCTGTGGAGGGTTTTTGTCACTTTTTTTACTCACCATAACTTAACTCAGTATTATGTTTTATATATATATATATATATATATATATATATATATATATATATATATATATATATAACATATATAACATATATATATATATATATATATATATATAATATACATATTTTGATGTCTCCATCACAACGTAGGATCTTATGTCCCAAATTTAAGGCAAGAAACATAGTATTTCTCTATATGAAGCTTGAGAAAGGACCGGAAGGTCTGAAACGTTGCTCCGTCCTGTTTTGCATGCACCACTGATGCTTGTGATATAAATTAAAGTGTTCTACTTTTGATACTAACCAGTGAGTTCTGCTGATCTTTTGGATTTTTGTTTTATCTATTTTTAGTTGCTGGAGGTGATCCTGGCTGCACTCACTGCAAGCACCCTGACTACCAATTTGAGTGCCCTGAGCATAATCAAAAAATAAATAGATGATACTGTTCTGTGGCTAACGAAATGCTTTTATTTGTGCGAGCTTTCGAGATACACTGATCTCTTCTTCCGGCGATGTTATAATGAATGAAGCAAGCAAAGGGTATACTTCAAAACAGTGTCTCTTGGAATGTTATCTGTGCTTTTCCCTCCCCGTGTGTAGATGTGATTTATGGCTAGAGGTGATAAATGGTTCCTGAAAGTTAGTGATGTAAGAGTGTGTGTGTGTGTGTATCTGTGTGAATATAAATGAATGGAGAGCCCACAATGTATACAGTGCTTTACAAAAGGTGTGTGTGGAGTGGGAGTTAATATATATATACTGTATATTATTATTATTATTATTTTTAATTTACACTGATAGTACAGATTGAGATATTTCAGGTTAGTACATAGGCACACAAAAACACGTGCAATTTAAAATGACCTAAACCGAATGTTCCTCCCATCCACATCCTGAAATATTAGAGAGCAGGGATAAATGCTAATTAGGATATGTAAAGTATATTAAAATTATTTAAATTTGCATATTTCCCAGGATGAGGTATGTTTCTTTTTGTGTACATGTATCTCTCCATATGTTGTTTAAAGCGGCACTGCAGGCGACACTTTATTTTTGTGTTTAAAAAAAAAAATCAATTTGAATCAGGGGGTCTTCAGACCTGAACCCCGTTGATTTCAACTCCGGGGAACCCCTGCTTCCCGACATAATTACCTCTGTAGGTGCTGCCGGTAGGCGCCAGGCTGAGTTCACAATAGGAAGTCTAAAAGTTCTGCGGGCCAATAGGAATCTGCAACATCATCCCAGGTATCTTCCCATCGCCCCACGCAACACGGGAGCTTTAAACTGCGCAGAGATACCGGAAGCACCTACGGAGATAAGTATCTCGGAAACCAGGGGTCCCCAGAGCTGAAATCAACAAGGTTCAGCTACGGTGACCCCCCTGCTTCAAACATTAAAAAAAACACATTCTGTCGCCTGAAGTGCCGCTTTAAAGATGTGTTTGGGGATGTATATAAGTCACGGAACAAAAGGATGACTCCTCTTTTTATCTCTCTCTCCATTACTATTTTAGGTAACCTAACATTATGTGACCTGATTTAACGGAGCTTAGTGTACCTGGCTCTTGGATAAATATCCCCCATGGGGGGAGTTTTTCTATGATCAAGAGCCATTTCGCATGTGCTGATTACAACCCCTTCCTCCCAACACTGGAAAACACTGGACAAGGTCTTCTTAATACAAATCCTCCCTGCTTTGTCTGCTCGCACAGGTGCTCCTTTTTACTGCCAATGAAGTTGAATCAGTGCTGTATTCCTACTAAGAACTCGATATGTTGCATCATATGAGATATTGCACCCATTCAAGAAAGTTACATTTATGTATGGAAAGTATGTCCTGAAATGGAAAGCAAGGAAGAGAACCGAACTGAGTTCTACTAGTGAGAGGTAGATCATGGTCATTAGACAGTTCTAGGAATCCCGAAACATTAACTTACTTGTTGTCACTTGTATGTCGTCATATCTAGAGCTCATGATCCGATTTGATGTCACGGTGTAGATGGTGAAATTGTAACTTACGCCAGGTGATAACTCCCTCACCACTGTAGAGTTGCCTTTTATACTTGGAATATTCTGCTTCACTGAGCTACCTTGTAGGACATCAACAGTATAACTATACGTAGCTACATTTTGATCTTTGGGCGGATTCCATGTAAGAGTCACAGAAGTTTCCGTTTTGCCAGGTGCTGTGAAGTGAGTGACTCTGGAAGGCACTTGGAGGGGGGGAAAAATCAAATAAAAAAAGGATTCAAACACAAATTTCATAGTATTTCTGTGTGACAAAACAAAGAACAGAAAACACGCAGGTTTGTACGGAGAGTGGACGCAGGTAGAAAACGAGGGGGAGAAGGTACGTGAAACAATACAACAATGGAACAATGAACTATTGTACTTATTCCCTGTATATAAGGTGTAATTTCTCTGAATTACAAACATTAACCCCTTGGCTGCCGGCGGGACCTACAGAATATTGCTTTTCATCTTTCTACTGAAACGCACATTAGTTTAAAAATGTTAAATATACTTTGCACACAAAATAAGCACATTTACTTTTTATTGTTTATCATGGTTACAAAGTCCATTGTAAAATCATGTAAACGCTTTGATTGTTCATTTATCTAGAGTGATCCGTAATCACATTTTAAACGATCATCTTCAGAATGTATTCAAAGTATAAATATGAGTCAATCTTGTCCGTCAAGCATTTCCCTTTTTCATATAAGGAAAAAAGCTGCACCGTATTTACTAAATCGAACATCCCATTGTATCCTATGGGACCCTTTTCTTTGGACAATCTAGTGCTAATTTTGGTGTTCCCCCACTGAGAGCAAGTGCCATCGAATATATGCTTATTACACCCTCTTCCACCCAGTATTGGAAAACACTGGACTAAATTATGTTTGTCTGCTCATAATATTTGCTGGCACCTCCCTCAAATAGAAGACTTTATATTACAATATCTGTAGACGAACCTACTGTAGATGTGTGCTTCTTACAACAGGACCTAAGACCTACAGAAGTACTTAAAGTGTGAAAGGCATAACAAGAAAATGTATTATTAAATAAAGAAAGTTTGTATGGACAGAAGAGAAGACGAGAAAGTAAAGAACATGGGAGGTATAAAAGTGACCATTTTGCAGCTGAGATAATTTCATTGAATCCTGAGGAAATCCATAAACATAGAACCTACTTGTAGTTGCTTCTTGGAATGCACTGTCGGAGCTGCGGACTTTATCAGAAGTCACGGTGTAAATGTTGAATGTGTAGTTCACTCCAGGTTTCAACTCTTTCACCTCAGTACGGTTGGTGTTTTGCTCTGTAGTAAAGTTCTTCACAATTGTGTTGTTGGTTGTTACTGTTATCCAGTATGTATAGCTCTCTGCATTTGTGTCGTTGGGAGTATTCCATGATAATGTCACAGTGTTTATTGACGGCACAGTTACACCGAAGTCACTGACTATTGATGGTCCTTGGAGGGAAAAAAGTTTTAAAATACATATTTCAGAGCTTTTTTTCTGTTTGCATGATATGGAGATACCTGACATAAAATCATATATGAGGGACTGGGAGGAGATGGGCTAGAGTAAATACTGTTAAGCAAACATGCACATCTGAAGATGAGCACAGAGATAAGGAACACAGAGAATAATAAAAAATGCACAAAAGAGCAGTGCTCAAAGTGTGATGGTACAAGAGTGCCATGGTAGATTTCTAATAGGGATAGCAAACACCAGGCAGAATGAGAGAGCTAAATAACGAAGGTTTATTCTGGCCGGAGCCAACACGGGGCAGCACAGTGCACAAACAAGGAAGTAACTTAGCACAAACTCAGGGTGCAGGGGACTCCTAGCTCGGTATGTGTACGGTGCTGCTAAAGGTAGCTTACCCTAGATGCCACCATGATCCATTCGATCTCAATCCCTGTAACTAAGGATAACCACCCCTGGTCCACAGTTCACTTTTCCTGTTGGCCTTTAGTCACAGAGATCCACCATGAACTGTGGAGCCCTAATTGGCATTGGCTTGTATAGTTTCCCAGCCTCCATCTGAAATCATGTAGAACCGGGTGCCGACCAATCAGCGGAGACATTCCGTCCGCTGAGCCAATCAGAAACCAGGGGCTCGGCAGGACTGTCAAAACCGACAGGGCTAGTATCCAGGGCTCGGTTCCCAACTACAGATCAATACTTCCTGCAGGGGTTTACGCCTGGTTGCCGGGGATAGAACATTACTCCGCTTTAAGAACATATCCCTCCCCAGCAGGGGGCTCACCCTTCTCTACCTTACCATTGTCCAGGAAACCTGCATCTGGCCCTACACAATGGCAAGTGCCTGACTCATTGTATGCTAGCCACATAACTATGGCTAGTGTCCCAAGCATACAATTATTAGACCAGTTCATCGGTGCCTGGCTAGGATATGTAGCATTAAGAGATCTTGTCCTTATGGAAATGCATGTTGGATGCAATATTGCAAATGTCCACCAGGTTGAAACAACAAAATAAGAACTAAAAAAAAAAAAAAAAGGGGTAACCGGCGCCAGAGGGGTAAAATATCAAACCAATTGGGGTGTGAAGTCCAAATGCAGTCCTTGAGATGATGGAATATGATGATTCTCACCTCAACGGGATATATGTGGAAAGAAGAGAAAAGAAAAACAGATAATGGTGCAGTAAATCAACACTGGGGGGGTGGACAAAGACTGACAACATGAGACATACAAGACATACAAACGTAAAACACTAGCACGGCCTTAATACTAATAAAAAGCAAATTTATTTGGGTGTGGAAGGTGCATGAACTGCATCCGGAGAGGTAAAATTACAACCCTACTCACAAGATGCTGGAAAGGTTAAGGCAACGAACTGGATGCATGCAGCTTGGCTCTCAAGATGGCGACCGGAGCACTCTGCTTGGCGTCTACACGTGACCGGGATGGAAGGCAGGTGACTCGGATGACGGGGCCTCTAGCCGGACGTGACGTCTCCTCCGCTGTAGTCCCACCACAGGCTCACTTACTCCAATCCTCCTCAGCAACCGCGATATCGCCGCAAATCGGTTGTAGCACTTTGAAGACTGCAGATTTCTCCTCTTGGGACTGCACACTTCACCACGATCTGGAAACACTCTAAAAACGCAAAACTTCCCGACGCGTTTCGTACGCCTGCGCGTACTTCTTCAAGGGATGCGTACGAAACGCGTCGGGAAGTTTCGAGTTTTTAGAGTGTTTCCAGATCGTGGTGAAGTCTGCAGTCCCAAGAGGAGAAATCTGCAGTCTTCAAAGTGCTACAACCGATTTGCGGCGATATCGCGGTTGCTGAGGAGGATTGGAGTAAGTGAGCCTGTGGTGGGACTACAGCGGAGGAGACGTCACGTCCGGCTAGAGGCCCCGTCATCCGAGTCACCTGCCTTCCATCCCGGTCACGTGTAGACGCCAAGCAGAGTGCTCCGGTCGCCATCTTGAGAGCCAAGCTGCATGCATCCAGTTCGTTGCCTTAACCTTTCCAGCATCTTGTGAGTAGGGTTGTAATTTTACCCCTCCGGATGCAGTTCATGTACCTTCCACACCCAAATAAATTTGCTTTTTATTAGTATTAAGGCCGTGCTAGTGTTTTACGTTTGTATGTCTTGTATGTCTCATGTTGTCAGTCTTTGTCCACCCCCCCAGTGTTGATTTACTGCACCATTATCTGTTTTTCTTTTCTCTTCTTTCCACATATATCCCGTTGAGGGGAGAATCATCATATTCCATCATCTCAAGGACTGCATTTGGACTTCACACCCCAATTGGTTTGATATTTTACCCCTCTGGCGCCGGTTACCCCTTTTTTTGTTTTGTCACTCTGACTGGTTGTACCACCAGTTATTCACCTGGCTGCCTATATATATTATAATTATATTTATATTTTCAATTGTTATATCATTAGCGCTGTTCTGCACCCATTCTTTTTTCAACAAAATAAGAACTACAACTCCCAGTTACGAGTATATAAAGGAACCAGTCCTAAATCCAGTGCATCAAAAAACTTGTAATCCACAACTATATATATATATATATGTAACGGATTTTCTGGCCTAGCCTGACCCACCCAATCTCACATTGGCCCCTGTGGTCTAACCAGTCCCCATTACATGGTTGTGTCTGGTGGTGCACCTGTTGGCAACAGGACTCCTGAGTCTCCCGCATGATGTTGTGTGGGGAATGCCAACCCAGACAGGCAGCTGAGGTAGTGTGCATGAGTCCTACCTATATCCAGTGCAGCGCCTCCACCTCATCAGGATCTCTGCGTCCGCAAGGAGATGGTTCTGATGAGGAACTCCTCTGTGGTGCCATCATGTGTAGAGTAATTCCAGACCCACACATGAAGATGTCTTTCATCAAGGTTGCTTTATTGTGGCTTACGGTGCGGGCCAACTGCCCCTTACAGTGAGTTTCTCCTAGCCACACATCTTGCTGTGTTATCCTTTCAAAGGTACACCCTCCCAATGGAGTGGGATCCCCTCTCCCCTCAGGGAGATCACCCCTGTGCCAGGTCCCTGGACACAGTATGGCTTGACAGCTAGATGTTACTTAACATAGAATGGGCCCACTAGTTACCGCACTAGTGTGCCACCCACTCCCAAGTCTCAACGCAGACTTGCTCCCTTCTCCAACACACTAACTTTGATCAGTGCTGTGCCTTATATATCTCAGGAGGCAGGCACATCTCTGATGTCACTAATGGTGGACTCAGAGTATGAAGCCACTCCCATCCATACATAGGGCACCTCACCAGGGTGTGAGGGCAAACCTCCATGATTACTGCTGGCATCCCTGTAACTTACCAGGTTTACTGCCAGCAGGAGAGGAAACTGCAGACCATTTTACATCATGGCTACATATATATATATATATATACAGGCATACCCCGCTTTAAGGACACTCACTTTAAGAACACTCGCGAGTAAGTACATATCGCCCAATAGTCAAACAGCAGCTCACGCATGCGCCTGTCAGCACGTCCTGAACAGCAAAGTTGAACTCCCTACCTGCACCAAAGCTGTGCGCAAGCGGGGAGACTATAGAGCCTGTTACAAATGCGTTATTTACATCAGTTATGCACGTACATGACGATTGCAGTGCAGTACATGCGTCGATAAGTGGCAAAAAGGGAGTGCTCCACTTTAAGTACATTTTCGCTTTACATACATGCTGCGGTCCCATAGCGTACGTTAATGCGGGGTATGCCTGTATATATATATGACATAGGACACAAAAAAGAACACAGGAACCCCTATTAAAAGCACTCAGATGTGTCTTGTAACAGATTCAATCAGATACAGACAGATTCAATTACCAAAATTCAATTTTATTATAAATCTACATCTAACACAACAAAAATAAACAAATGACAAACATGAAAACAGACCAAACAACAAAACCTCCTGTGGACAATAGGAATAATAATGGACCGAAAATTAATGACAGCAGTCCTGGGATACAAAATCAGGGATACCAAAAATGAAGGAGATAATACCTATAATGCGAGTCACTCTGGGTACAAGAGTTCCCAGGGTAACCAATGACCGGACGGTCAATATTAGCACTGTAAATTATAGCCTCCCCACTAGTCCCTATAGCAGCAACATGCTTGACAATGAACCCCAGAAACAAACTGCAGTGATAAAAATAAAAAAAGTACTCATCTGTATGTGTACTAGTCAAAGGCAAGAGGAAAACCCACCTTTCCAAGGATATTAACTGTGACCCTCCCCCCTAACTATCAAAGGACAAACATGTCAGTAAACATGTGCACCAATACTTAGCTCATATATATGGTCTGAATCGCCAGAGTTAGGTAGGAGGTGGTCTAACTGCTAGATGTGATGAGGTAGCAAAAACATGCCACCGAAGGTCCCACTGCAAGTCAAGTCCAGGTGAAGGCTACAGGAGGCGTTGGTCTGCGCTACACCACATATATATAACAGGGTGGTTTAACTAGGGAAATGTATAGGAACCGTGAAGCAATAAATGGTATTAATGTTAGAGCTGCACCTGAAATGCCCAAAGGTGTGTAGATAAATAGGGTGCTATCTGGCCAGTAACTGGGGGAGAAAAGCGAAGGTGCAGGTGTGGGGAACTCACTGATTGAGTGTGTCCTCCGGAACCCACCCCGCTGAAATCAACCGCAAGGGTCCCACCGCATGTGACAATATCTAGCTGGCACAGCGAATAAAACAAGTGTATAAGGTAACACTCACAACATGAAAGTCCTGGTGGATGGTTCCCAGTGTGTGCGTGCTTCCTGCCAGCTAGCAGAGACAAACAAAAAGATATAAAAACTATTTATTGTGCTGTTAAGCAGCACATATCAAAGTAGAATGGGTGAACAAAGGCAGTGCACTGCCAGCAAATAATGGAGGAGGCTAAGGGTAGGAAAAAAAAAAAATCTTTTAATGAATGAAGGGATCAATCATCACCCCTGAATCACCCAGAAAACGCTCACCTACGCGTTTTGGGCCGTGCGCCCTTTCTCAAGGTACCTTGATAAAGGCGCACGGCCTGAAACGCGTAGGTGAGGGTTTTCTGGGTGATCCAGGGTTGATGATTGATCCCTTCATTCATTAAAATATTTTTTTTTTCTACCATTAGCCTCCTCCATTATTTGCTGGCAGTGCACTGCCTTTGTTCACTCATTCTACTTCTCCTATTTGGTGGATTGCACGCTGTTCAGGATACCTGATGGGACTGCTCCTCTGGAATTAAAAGTGAGTGTTCTCTTACATACCATGCCTAGTTATTATGGTTGGGACAATCTCTGTACTGTTCATTGTGCTGGCTAGCACTAGGTACTAGTCCCTTGCCCTATTAGGGTATGTTATCATTGCTCACCACCATATTGCAGTGTTCCCTATGGAAGAATCATCATTTATTATTGGGACGCATATATTTTGATGCACCGGTTACCCACACTTAGCACATATCAAAGAGAAAGGTCCTCTGGCGCGTTTCGCTCCTGTGCAGGTGCTTCATCAAACAGTGACAACATATTATAATGTGTGTCCTTAAATAGCGGATTTGTGGCGGGAACGAGCGCCAGAAACGGGTCGACAAAAAAAGTGTCCGTCTAAGCCGGATGCTACAAAGTATCTCCTGAAAGGAAATACAATGTGTGCAAGAGTCCGCTATTGAGGGAAACGAAACGACAATCTATAAGAACAACCTAACAACTTAACTAAACTACATGTAAAATAAAAACAACACAATGTGTGCTAATAAACTATTTTAAAAAGGGAGACTAACAAATAATAATATGTAAAAACAAAACCTGAATATGTATTCATAAAATATAGCGACCAAGTGGAAAACAAAAATCTGTAATGATCATAAATGTTCTAGTGAGGAAATGACTGAAATGAGCATGGATGCAGAGGACCCAAATGGCCAACGTTATCTATATAAGTCTCAAAGGTAATGGCACTCACATACAGTACTGTATGAAAGAACAAACTGCATAGTTTGGTTATCTGCAGTGAATGCACAGAGTGAACTAGGAACATAGGAGCGGTTACAGGGTATATAAAAACTATATGTGAAGGAAATTATTAATATTGAAAGAAATATATATGTAGAGAATGTGTGTGTGTGCATATATATATATATATATATATATATATATATATATATATATATATATATATATGTAGAGGTATCAGTACCGTGTTAGCCGAGCTTCAATAATCAAAAAATAAATAGATGATACCGTTCTGTGGCTAACGAAATGCTTTTATTTGTGCGAGCTTTCGAGATACACTGATCTCTTCTTCCGGCGATGTTACAATGAATGAAGCAAGGATAACTTAAAAACAGTGTCTCTTGGAATGTTATCTGTGCTTGTCCTTCCCCCGGTGTGGATGTGTTTTATGGCTAGAGGTGTCAAAGGGTAACTGAAAGCAAGTGAAGAAAGAGTGTGTATGTGTATCAGTGTGAATAAAAATGAATGGAGAGCCCACAGTATAAACAGTGCTCTACACAAGGTGTGTGTGGAGTGAGAGGGATATAAATGGTGTGGGTGGGTGTGGAAATGTGAGAGTTTGTAGCACAACTAAAAGTGTGTGTGGATACTATGTGGTCCCTATTGGTGTATATGGATGGAAAAATAAGGAGTATTAGTATGTGTGAGAGACAGCTGTGTGTGCATACATATAGCACAGTATATACAGACATGGCCTTTAGCGCTCATGGGAAGAGAGTTCGCTAGTGTCAGTAATGACTCATAAAATTTCGATCTCTGTTTAGGCCACTGCTAAGTGTCCCGAACAGTTGCATAAATTTGTATTCATGCAACCGTCTCTCTTTCGGGGTTTTAAGATTACCATTGAGTATGGCAACCCTCAGATCGTTCATCTTATGGCCAGAGTCAGAGAAATGTTCGCCAACAGGACTGTCTCTTGTTCCGCGTGTGATGCTGTGGCGATGCAGGTTCATTCTCTTGTTTAGCCCCTGTCCTGTCTCACCTATGTAGTAGCAGCCCCCTGGGCATTTCATGCACATGATGAGGTACACGACATTGCTGGAGGAACAGGTGAACCCTCCTCTGATTTTGTATTCCCGATTCTTGTGTGGTATTTGTATTGTGTCCGCTGTGTAGAGCATTGCGCAGGTTTTGCATCTTGGGTCCTGGCATGGTTTTGTCCCGCATTCAGTTGTACTGCTGAAGATACTCCAGGAAGATACAAGACTGCAACTACAACCCATCCTCCAGGAAGATAAAAGACTGCAACAGGTCTTCCCTGAAGCACCCTTATTATCATACAGACAACCCCATAATCTCAAGAATATTATGGTGAGGAGTAAAGTATTCAGCAGTACAACTGAATGCGGGACAAAACCATGCCAGGACCCAAGATGCAAAACCTGCGCAATGCTCTACACAGCGGACACAATACAAATACCACACAAGAATCGGGAATACAAAATCAGAGGAGGGTTCACCTGTTCCTCCAGCAATGTCGTGTACCTCATCATGTGCATGAAATGCCCAGGGGGCTGCTACTACATAGGTGAGACAGGACAGGGGCTAAACAAGAGAATGAACCTGCATCGCCACAGCATCACACGCGGAACAAGAGACAGTCCTGTTGGCGAACATTTCTCTGACTCTGGCCATAAGATGAACGATCTGAGGGTTGCCATACTCAATGGTAATCTTAAAACCCCGAAAGAGAGACGGTTGCATGAATACAAATTTATGCAACTGTTCGGGACACTTAGCAGTGGCCTAAACAGAGATCGAAATTTTATGAGTCATTACTGACACTAGCGAACTCTCTTCCCATGAGCGCTAAAGGCCATGTCTGTATATACTGTGCTATATGTATGCACACACAGCTGTCTCTCACACATACTAATACTCCTTATTTTTCCATCCATATACACCAATAGGGACCACATAGTATCCACACACACTTTTAGTTGTGCTACAAACTCTCACATTTCCACACCCACCCACACCATTTATATCCCTCTCACTCCACACACACCTTGTGTAGAGCACTGTTTATACTGTGGGCTCTCCATTCATTTTTATTCACACTGATACACATACACACTCTTTCTTCACTTGCTTTCAGTTACCCTTTGACACCTCTAGCCATAAAACACATCCACACCGGGGGAAGGACAAGCACAGATAACATTCCAAGAGACACTGTTTTTAAGTTATCCTTGCTTCATTCATTGTAACATCGCCGGAAGAAGAGATCAGTGTATCTCGAAAGCTCGCACAAATAAAAGCATTTCGTTAGCCACAGAACGGTATCATCTATTTATTTTTTGATTATATATATATATATATATATATATATATATATATATATATATATATATATATAGTGCAGAATAAATGAGTTCTTCAGTATTAGGTGATACCTTTTTTATTGGACTAACAATTTATGTCATAGGACAAGCTTTTGAGAGTTCTCCTCTCTTCTTCAGGTCAAGCAATACTGATATACAAAGGATTCAATGGCTAATACAGTGTAGAGAGAGGAAGAAAAACAACAGATATTTACTGTAGATAAGGTAGGGTGTTAAGTGTTTGAAGCATGGATAATGGCACAAAACCGTGCAGCAACAAACGCTGCAAACACATTTGCCAAGATCCCACAGCCAGTCACAACCATAGAACATTCAATGTTAAAGGATCATACTGCTGCACATCCAGAAATATTGTGTATATGATTCAGTGCAACAAACGTGACCAAGGCTGCTACATTGGGGAAACCAGCCAAAAACTACAAGGAAGAATGAATATGCACAGACACTCTATACTCCATCACGAAGAAGGAAGATACTGCTCACCTGTGGGGCATCACTTCTCACAACCAGATCATTCCATAAATGATTTAAAAATCAAAATCCTCAATGGAATATTTAAAAGCACCCAAGAACGGAAAACATTTGAACTCAGAATGATAAGACTCTTTGACACCAAAACCAAAGGACTTAATGCGGACATGGGTTTTCTCACACCCTATCAAAATTGTTTGTAATTATCCTGCTTGCCTCTATTCTTATCCACACTTTCTCTCCCCCCCAGCATCCCTTCCCCTCCCCACATTTCTTTGACACAGTCCCCTGGCTTAAAACACTTAACACCCTAACTTATCTACAGTAAATATCTGTTGTTTTTTTTCCTCTCTCTACACTGTATTAGCCATTGAATCCTTTGTATATCAGTATTGCTTGACCTGAAGAAGAGAGGAGAACTCTCGAAAGCTTGTCCTATGACATAAATTGTTAGTCCAATAAAAAAGGTATCACCTAATACTGAAGAACTCATTTATTCTGCACTATCGCAACTGGACTAACACGGCTATTTTCTGCTTTATTTATATATATATATATATCAAATGTAAATATACTGTATGCTCATTTGCATGTCTTAGAGGGTTTTTGTCACTTTATTACTCACCATAACTTAACTCAGTATATATATTACCATTCTCGCTTCCGGTAAGAAGAGACAGCACTCACATCCAGTAATTCAAAAATCATTGTATTAGGCATATACAAAAAGACGCCCAATCCGACGTTTCAGTCCCGGAGCGGGACCTTTCTCAAAGGGGGTAATATTATTTACATTATCTATATGGGACTAGCACCACCACTATACATCACTATTCAGAGTGCCGTCTAACAGAGATATATGTGTGTGTGTGTGTGTGTGTGTGTGTGTGTGTGTGTGTGTGTGTGTGTGTGTATATAAATGTAAATACAACTGTATGCTCATCTGCATGTCTTAGGCAGGTCTGCAACCCCACCTTTCACCATTATCACCCAGCACACAGCACTTCCACTGCAGCAAGGGATTCTGGGAAATGACATGCAAATGAGCACACAGTGCCACTTTTTGCTTCAAAAACCATTTTTAACATGGTTCCCTATAGGCTTAAGCAGCTGTGACCATGCAGCAAGCTTAAGCCTATAGGGAACCATGTTAAAAATGGTTTTTGAAGCAAAAAGTGGCACTGTGTGCTCATTTGCATGTCATTTCCCAGAATCCTTTGCTGCAGTGGAAGTGCTGTGTGCTGGGTGATAATGGTGAAAGGCGGGGTTGCAGACCTGCCTAAGACATGCAGATGAGCATACAGTTGTATTTACATTTGCATATTTGCTTGGCTGTGGAGGGTTTTTGGCACTTTTTTTACTCACCATAACTTAACTCAGTATATATACTGAGTATATATATACACACATACATACATACACTGATGAATTAAATGAAATAAAAATATATGAAAATTAATTTAAAAAATGATACAGAATGAAGACAGAAAAAAACATCTAACCAAAATAAGAAAAAATAGGACAAAACAGAAATGAAAACATATGTGTTATATACTGTAAATAGTAATGGATATAGAAATTATATATAATTAAGATGCATATAAGTGAATGTGTGCATAATGACATGAATAAAACTGTGACAATCATCAATTGCGTTGAATCCCAAACATAAATAAGGTGTATAAAAATACACTGACCTAATAGAAAGTAACACTTTAATGTGACAAACCTATATAAACATTGAATGAAATATGATGATAAAAAAAAAAACAATAAATAATATTGAATTAATAATGTAAATATAAACATAACAATAATTAATGAAAAAATAAAAAAAGAAGATATGTATTTGAGTGTATAGTAGAACTAGAAACCATAAATATAAAAAACATGTTTTGTGTAATGTATATAATAACCCGTAAGAATAAATATAACTCATGAGATAATTAAGGAAAAAAATTAGAAAACAATGTTAAATCTTATAGGAAGTGCTTCAATTCCCACTAAACATTCATGCCTATCGGGTCTAGTGTGTCTAATGTGAAGATCCAAAACATCTCACGTTTATTCAAGGTATTTAATCTATCTCCACCCCGTTTGTGTGATGGAACATGTTGTAGATCCATGAATGTAAAGTTGTGTATGTCCCCTTGGGGATAAGTTGAGAAATGTCTTGAAAACAGGTGTGTCAGATCTTTCTTCTTGATCAGCTGAACCTGTTCTATGATTCCTGACTTGAATGGTCTCATGCTACGTCCAACTTATCTCTTCTCACACCCAAATCTCAACAAATAGATCACAAAACTTGTGTGACAGTTAATAAAAGTTGTAATCTGATAGCGAGACCTTGAGCTGTGGGAAACTTTTGTTTTTGGGAATTGCAAACCGACACATAATGCAGTGTCTATACTTATAGGAGCCCTTGGGAAAACCCCGTAGTCGAGTATTATCCAGAGAGGAATTGAATAAAGTGGGGGATAAATATGAATCCAAAGATTTGGCCTTCTTAAACACCAATCTTGGACCCCCATGTATCACTGATCGAAGATCTGGGTCCAGCTTGAGCGTATCCCAATGTTTATGTAATACAGTATGGCACAAATCTGTTGTGCTTGTTTATTATATTGTGTTATGAATAAAAGACTGGAAAAATGTCCCCTTCCTCTATTGGTAACTCCTGTTACTAGTTTAAATACTTGGGCATATGGTTTGACTCCCATTTAACATTCGGGATGCACATTGATACCCTGACATCAAAAACCTATGCCAAACTAGTTGTACTTTACAGGAACAAATCCTCCCTAAGTCTGCTGGTCAGAAAGTGTATCGCACAGCAGATGCTAATGACAATTATCCACTATGGGGACATTGTATACGGCTCGGCACCCCAAACCCACCTTAGCAAACTTGATACCCTCTGCAATTCAATATGCCGTTTTGTTCTCCAATGCAACTACAACACGCATCACTGCGAAATGCTCAAAGAACTAGATTGGTCATTACTTGAGTCTAGGCTCAAAATTCATCTCTCCTGTCTTGCCTTCAAATACTTTCTGGGCAAGATACCCGTCTACCTGAGCAAGCGCCTCACCCCTAACACACTCACTTATCATCTGAGATCTGACTCAAAAAGACTGTTCATGGTTCCAAGGTTCAGCAAAGTATCCGGCCGCTCCTCCTTCTCTTACTGTGCACCCCAAAACTGAAACAATCTAACGGAGACTCTCACAGCCACCACCAGTCAAAGTTCTTTCAAAACTAAAGCTATCTCACATTTTAATCTGGTCTGGTTACATACGCAAATAATATATATTATCTCTAACTGTGCATGCAATGTCTTGTATATAATGTATACCCTGTTCACTTATAACTATGTATCTGTAACCATGTATTATTTGTCATCTTAACTCTATGCCCATGACATACTTGAAAACGAGAGGTAACTCTCAATGTATTACTTTCTGGTAAAACATTTTATAAATAAATAAAGGGAAGAAATGCTTCACAAGATTCCTAGGTGGGATCAGAAGAAAATGTGGGGTCCCATTGTTCTGGAGAGAATTGGGATTCTGAGGTCTTAGACGAGAATTTGTATAGTGCAGAAGAAGGGGATGACAGCTCCGGGAAATTATTTAAAAAATTGTCCTGGCATGACACTCCCAGACCCCTTAGTTTGGATTGGAAAGGGAGCGCTCCAGTCAGTGACACATCATGTAAATAAAAAACATAAAAAACAATAATTGTGCAGCGTGTTAATTCAAATGTAGGTCTGATGTAGTTCTTGGCTCTTGGGGCAATTCTACTTACAGCAATTAAGAATATTTAAAGCCTGTATCTGACTTAGTCAGAAGTTGTGTGGATTGTTGGTACTGGTGTTATCAATTGTTCCCCAGACTTTTCTCCCACCGTTTGGGCTTTTCCAGAGTTGAAGAGACTCAGAATCCCATGTAGCAGTACAAAAGGGAAGAGATAAAAACCCAATGGTGCAGATTGCAGAAAACAATGGCTTTTATAGAAGTAATGGGTAAATGAATGTACTCACACTTTGTACATATACATTGTATACATAAAGGTATCTTTCGGTGTATAGTATAGATGTTTGTAGTATTGTATTTGCTCTCCCGATCCTCCTGTATGTCCAGCCGCGCCGTCGACAGTGGCGTCTGACGTCACTTCCCTCTCGCGATCGATCGCATCAGCTGGGAAATGAATTGTGACGTGCCGGAGGGAGGTCTGTAGGGGAGTTCCAGCGTCTGGCGTCTTCTCGTGAAGGCAGCTGCAGCAAGGCTCTACGCGTTTCGCTGTTACTCACAGCTTCGTCAGGAGCAGTATCTCCTAGTAACTCCCAGACCCCTATCATCCCTGCCAAAAGTATTGCCTGGTTGTGGGTGTTCAGTATGCTACCAAGAATATCGTTATACTCTCGCTTTAAACCAGGTGGATCATGCTGTGCTCAGACCACCCTAAGAGGGTGTTTTCAGTTACTGTGCCCGACAGTACTAGGGCACTAGTCAGCAAACCAGACCCTGAGCATTACTATTAAGTGATAGGTTCTCCATGTTGGGAGGAACCTGGGTAATTAATGGAATGCTGCATTAAATTATGTTCTACCGTATTGCCACAAGTATGTATCATGTGTTGTAATGAGTAACATACTGTTTTATCTCTACTGTTCTGTAGGTGTAAGGATTGGGCTTCGGTCCCGGCCGCGTGACGCATCCCGTGACGAGACGGGTGATGCGCCTCACACTTAGGTTGTGCACAGGCGCTGCACTACGCCTACCTGGATCTGGCTTAGGCCCCTCGCCCCCGCAATGCGCCCCTTGATGCCACGGAGAACGTTCCTCGTGCTCAGTTGACTATGCGCCAGTGCCGCATTACCAGTGAGACGTGTGGAGTTAATTCTATCCACAATTACTCCACACCTGCGGTACACTCCGCCCCTGCTTACCAGTGGACAGAATACCTCTAAACACTCATTGCTCACAGCCTTGTGCAGCCCTGCCATTGGTTGCCTGTCCTTTATATGCTCAGCCATCCCTGCTGCAAGTTGGCTGAGGATAACCATTGCTATTTGGGACTTAGTGCTTGCCTCAAGCACCCTGCTGCCTTTCATTGTCTTGTCTTCTCATAGTACCCTGACCTCGGATTGTACCTGGACCTTTGCCTTCTCTGACCCTTGACCACGGCTTGTATTTGGACTCCCACCTTCTCTACTCCTGGACCCCGGCTACGCACAATGACCATCCGACTTCTCCAATCCTGACCATGGCGAGTATCACGACCAACCTGACCTCTACTACCCTGACCCGGCTACATGACTACCACTCTGCACTCCGGACACGGTTACACGGTTGTAGGTCGGTGTATACCAATATCCCCACCTCAGCCTCACGATCCCGTCCTGTTTGTGGTGAGCACCCGTTACACTAGGTTAGACATTGAATGATGGTGCCTACGAAATTTAGGGTCCAAGCGGGGCCGTTGGAGTTTCCACCAGAGGGAGGATGCAGCCATGCCACCTGTGGCTACTAATCTGCCCTACTCCTGGCAATAAGCCCTGGTAGAATCAGGCTGCCAGTAGTCCACATGGGATTTTCCCCTCCTTGGAGCTGCACTTGAGTGACAGTGGGAGGCGGTGACATCAGGCTGAGCATGCCCACTCATGGGACAGACCTGATGCACTCTTCCCAGCTGTTCTTAAGGATGGTGCCGCCCAAAAATTAGAAAGTGCCTCTCCCCACTGAGTGAGGCAGGTCGCACACAGCGATCCTGAGATTGGGGCCTTCCCTGTTCCTCTACCCCTTGGGGGAGAGTGAATGTGGACCTATACCCTGACTCCTGATAGGGGAGTCGAGAAGAGCTAGGACAGCTGCAGGGGCCCTGACCTGTAGTGGTGTCCAGGGACCATCATGCAGTGGATAGCTGATCCTGAGAAGCTGTGATTGGGCAGACCACTGATATGTTGTGGTGTAATCAATAAAGACCGTTCCTGTTTGCATATACCTCCGCTTGGGTGTGATCTTACTGGGAGGAGAGGGAGTGTTTCTACCGTAGGAGATTGCCTCCATTCATCTTGGAGCCTGCGGAAGATGGAGGCGCTGCACTGCTAGAGAACCATGTGGGTAATGTACTCCAGAAACCTGATCCTGTGTCCCCATACCACCGGCAGACAGCTCAGCCCTCCTGTTACCAGCAGGTATCATGCACCACACAACCAGTAATGGCAGTCTCCCAGAGGGTGGGGGAAACACTGATACATACCTATAGAAAGTATGTCATGAAATGGGAAAGTAAGAAAAAGGAGAGCAGAACTGAACACGAATACAGAGGGATAGATAATGCTCATTGGACATTTTTAGGAATCGATAAACATGAACTTACTTGTTGTCACTTGTATATCATTATATCTAGAGCTCACGATTTGATTTGATGTCACGGTGTAGATGGTGAAATTGTAATTTACGCCAGGTGATAACCCCAATACCACTGTAGATTTGCCCGTTATGCTTGTAATATTCCGCTTCTCCGAGCTACCTTGTAGTACTTCAACAGTATAACTATATGTAGCTACATTTTCATCCGTGGGCGGATTCCATGTAAGAGTCACAGAAGTTTCCGTTCTGCCAGATTCAGTGAAGTCAGTGACTCTGGAAGGCACTTGGAGGGGGAAAAAGTAAAAAAAGGTTTCAAACACACATTTCATAGTTTGTCTCAAGCTGAATAAAGAAGAAAAATCAGGAATGAGATAATTCAGTGGCAGACAAAACAAGGAACAGAAAACACGCGGGATTGTACTGAGATTAGATGCAGGTAGAAAATGAGGAAGGAAATGTACGTGAAACAATAACACAATGAACTATTGCACTTATTCCCTGTGTATAAGGTGTCAGTTCGCTGAATGACAAACATTAACCCCTTGGCTGCCAGCGGGCCTGCAGAATATTGCATTTGATCTTTCTACTCAAATGCACATTAGATTAACATTTGAAATATATTTTGCACAAAATTGACACACCTACTTGTCATTGTTTATCTTGATTACAAAGTCTATTGTAAAATTATCATGTACACTTTGTAATGGTTTATTTATGTAGAATGATTCCCAATCACATTTAAACAATGATCTTCAGAATATATTCAAGATATAAATATGATTCAATATTGTCCCTCAGCTTTTCCTTCTTTTTCATATACGGAAAAATCTGCACCATACAGTACCTACTAAATCAAAAATCCCATTGTATCCTTTGGCACTTTTTTCATTGGTCCATTTGTGCTAATTTTAATGTACCAATTTTGCAGCCAGGAGACTTTGATACATAACCCCAATGGGGGAGCGTTTCTCAGAGCAAGTGCCAGTTAATAACTGCTCATTACATCCTCCCACAAATGGTAGACAATTTTAACATCTACATTTCAATATCTATAGAAGAACCTAGATGTGGGCGTCTTACACCAGAAAGCTCTGTATTTTACCCTCTAGGACCAAAGACCCACAAAAAGTACCAGGACTACATAGAAAAGATGTGAAAGGTATAAAAAGAAAACGTTTTGTTAAATATACTATGAACAGAATAGAAGAATACAAAGTACAGAGCACTGGGGTATAAAAGTGCAATTTTGCCCCTTGGGTAGTTTAATTAAATCCATATAATTAACCTACTTGTAGTTGCTTTGGTGGATTCACTGTCGGAGCTGTAGACGTTATCGGAAGTCACGGTGTAAATGTTGAATGTGTAGTTCACTCCAGGTTGCAACTCGTTCACCTCAGTACGGATGGTATTTTTCTCTGTGGTAAAGTTCTTCACAATTGTGTTGTTGGTTGTTACTGTTATCCAGTATGAATAGCTCTCTGCATTTGTGTCGTGGGGAGCTTTCCATGATAATGTCACAGTGTTTATTGACTGCACAGTTACACCGAAGTCACTGACTGTTGATGGTCCTTGGTGGATAAAAGTTTAAAATGCATATTTCAGAGCTTTTCTTCTGTTTGCATGATATGGAGCTACCTGACATCAAATCATATATTAGGAACCGGGGTGAGGTGGGCTAGAGTAAATACTGTTAAGCAAACATGCACTTCTGAAGATGAGCACAGAGAATAATTAAAATTGCACCAAGGAGCAGTTCTCAAAGTGTGATGGTACAAAAGTGCCATGGTAGACTTTTAACAGGGATAGAAAACACCAGGCAGAATGAGAGAGTTAAATAACGCAGGTTTATTCTGGCCGGAGTGCACAAGCAAGGCAGTAACTTACCACAAACTCGGGATGCAGGGGACTCCTAGCTCGGTAGGTGTAGGGTGCTACCAAAGCAAGCTTACCCTAGATACGTCCAATCACAACCCCAGTAACTAGGGATAACCACCCCGTGATCCACAGTTCCGTTTTCCAGTTGGCCTCTAGTCACTGAAACCAACCATGAACTGTGGAGTTCTGGTCAACATCGGCTTGTATAGTTTCCAGGCCACCATCTAGAATCGTTTAGAAATGGGCGCTGACCAATCAGCAGAGACCTTTCTTCCGCTGAGTTAATCAGGAGCCGGAGGCTAGACCAGACTGATGGATCAGTCGTGGGCGGTGATAGCGCCCATGGACAGCCTAAGGGGCGGTCCCTGGTGAGCGTGGGAAATCAGAACTGACCAATGGGAATCGAGCTGACAGGGTTAGGACCCAGGTCTCGGTTCCCAATTACAGATGTTTGGTCTATCCGTGCTAATTTTAGTGTTCCAATTTTGCAGCCTTTGATACATAACCCAATGGAGGAGCGTTTCTCAGAGCAAGTGCCATTTAATAAGTGCTTATTACATCCTCCCACAAATGGTAGACAATTTTAACATCTACATTACAATATCTATAGAAGAACCTAGATGTGGGCATCTTACACCAGAAAGCTCTGTATTTTACCCTCTAAGACCGAAGACCCAGGACTACATAGAAAAGATGTGAAAGGTATAAAAAGAAAATGTTTTATTAAATATACTATGAACAGAATAGAAGAATACAAAGTACAGAGCACTGGGGTGTAAAAGTGCAATTTTGCCCCTTATGTAATTTAATTAAATCCATATAATTAACCTACTTGTAGTTGCTTTTGTGGATGCACTGTCAGAGCTGTAGACGTTATCGGAAGTCACAGTGTAAATGTTGAATGTGTAGTTCACTCCAGGTTGTAAATTTTTCACCTCAGTATGGTTAGCATTTTTCTCTGTGGTAATATTCTTCACAATTGTGTTGTTGGTTGTTACTATTATCCAGTATGTATAGCTCTCTGCATTTGTATAGTTGGGAGTTGTCCATGATAATGTCACAGTGTTTATTGACTGCCCAGTTACACTGAAGTCACTGACAATTGATGGTCCTTGTAGGGAAAAAAGTTTCAAATGCATATTTCAGAGCTACCTTATGGAGCTACCCGACATAAAATCATATATTAGGGACCGGGATGAGGTGGGCTAGAGTAAATACTGTTAAGCAAACATGCACATCTGAAGATGAGCACAGAGAATAATTAAAATTGCACCAAGAGAAGTGCTAAAAGTGTGATGGTACAAGAGTGTCATGGTAGACTTGTAACAGTAATAGCAAACACCAGGCAGAATGAGAAAGTTAAACAACGCAGGTTAAATACTGGTTGGAGCCAACAGGGAGCAACACAGAGCACAAGCAAGGAAATAACTTACCACAAACTCGGGGTGCAGGGGACTCCTAGCTCGGTAGGTGTAGGGTGCTACCGAAGCAAGCTTACCTTAGATGCCACCTTGATCCGTCCGATCACAACCCCAGTAACTAGGGATAACCATCCCTGGTCCACAGTTCAGTTTTCCAGTTGGCCTCTAATCACTGAAACCAACCATGAACTGTGGAGCCATGATCGACATTGCCTTGTATAGTTTCCTGGTCACCATCTAGAATCATGTAGAAATGGGTGCTGACCAATCAGCCGAGACCTTTCCTCTGCTGAGCCAATCAGGAGCCAGGGGCTCGATCGGACGGACCAATCTGAACATGTACCTCCCCAGCAGGGGGGCTCAGCTTCTCTACCACACCATTGTCCAGGGAACCAGCACCTCGCTCTACACAATGGCTAGTTCCTGACTCATGTATACTAGCCACTCAACTATTGTTAGTGGTCCAAGTATACAAGGAGTCACATAGACAGAAACTACACAACGACCTAATAAACATTACTCTACAGATCACTAACACAGGGTTTCATATTAGCAAGGTTGGCAGCTATTTTACAGCCTGGAGATGGCCAGTTAACCTATAACTGGGTCACCGTCAACTGGTCGGGGAAACAAGCGGCTCTCTCTTTAATACACAAGCCACACTGTCCCTACTGTACGTCATAAAGACAGATTACACCTACTTTTTGATTTTCAGTCCCAGAGAACCACTTCTTTTTTATTTCCACATTTACATTTATATTTAAAGATATATGGATTTATTTTAGGAAGCCTCTCTCCCTTTCTGATTTCAAAACATAAATATTGTATGTATCTTTCTAATATATGGTCCAAATGCCTTTTCTCCAACATTTAACAAGTAAAGGTTTTTTTTGTTTTTTTTCTCGTATCAAGCACAGCACCAATACTTTTTCTTCACTGCTTTGAACACTACCAAGGAGGGGTAAATTGTTATAAACATGGAACGCTTGAAGGATCATAGTTTTATCAGACTATAATCACATGATGTGAAGCGACCCAACTAAAATGTAGAGGACGAGTTAAACAATACTTCATGCACACTTCCTGTAGGTGTTTGGTTGTTGTGCCACTCAATAATATTTGGAGGCCGTGTCTTATGTACATCTAAGGAGCTTCCAGAAAACAACATTTAAAATCATATAGGGAGCCATATCTGTGAACTTAATAACAAAATGTGGTACTTAAGGTATATTTAACTCAGTGCCCTACTTTACCCTATCACCTATTAAGAACTCTAAGGGGCCTATTCTAGTAGCTTCAATGACTTTGCTGCTATCTCAAACGGTTTGGCATGTTCCCATCGAACGGTTTGGCATGTTCCCATCGAACGGTTTGACATGTTCCCATCGAACGGTTTGACATGTTCCTATCGAACGGTTTGACATGTTCCTATCGAACAGATTGACATGTTCCTATCGAACGGTTTGACATGTTCCCATCGAACGGTTTGACATGTTCCCATCGAACGGTTTGACATGTTCCCATCGAACGGTATGACATGTTCCCATCGAACGGTTTGACATGTTCCCATCGAACGGTTTGACATGTTCCCATCGAACGGTTTGACATGTTCCCATCGAACGGTTTGACATGTTCCCATCGAACGGTTTGACATGTTCCCATCGAACGGTTTGACATGTTCCCATCGAACGGTTTGACATGTTCCCATCGAACGGTATGACATGTTCCCATCGAACGGTTTGACATGTTCCCATCGAACGGTTTGACATGTTCCCATCGAACGGTTTGACATGTTCCCATCGAACGGTTTGACATGTTCCCATCGAACGGTTTGACATGTTCCCATCGAACGGTTTGACATGTTCCCATCGAACGGTTTGACATGTTCCCATCGAACGGTTGTACATGTTCCTATCAACCGGTTTGACATGTTCCCATCGAACGGTTTGTCATTTGTGTTATCACGGTATTCAGAAAGAATCTGAAACAATCTCAAACCGTGAGGCAAGAAAATGCCAAAACCGTGAGGCGTAGCAGCAAAGTGATCTCAGAAGTTCTCCCCCTGCGATCTTCTCACAATCTGAGCTGCACAGAGAGAGCCGCCTCTCCCTGCACAGGCTCTCACAGGCGAGCGCAGAGTTTTTATTTACATTTGAATACTAGTGTGTGGGATCAGGGGGTCTCCGGAGTGGAACCGCATTGATTTCAGGTCCGGGGACCCCCTGATTCCCGAGTTACAGGCCCCTAAGGTAATGAAAGGGTTAACTCCTCCTGCAACCCCCCGCAAGGCCTAAACACCCACCATGGACAAATACCACCTTCACCCACTCCTGCTACCCACAATAAACGGGGCACTGGTAGCTAACCCTTTCATTGCCTTAGCGGTTAGCCGCTGAGGTTATGAAGCTGCCTGTAAATGTATTTTTATTGCATAGGATGGAAGCTGGGGGTCTCCAGGAGCTGGTATTAATGTGTATCAGCTCGGAGACCCTCGGCTTCAGCTTCAGATCTCAGCTCTCAGATCCCATCTCGACACCCAAGGGCTGCCGAGATGAAATCTTCAATAAACTCGCTATTCCAGAGCCCCGATCAGCTTCTCGAGGCTACTAGAATACCGTGATTTTATCATAATGGCGCTATGTTGATGTGTTGATGTGTTTGAGCAGGAGCGAGAAATCTTGAAAACATTTCTTCCCCATATGATTTGGCCAAATCATCGAGGCTTTCTAAATAGCTACCTAGCAAAATTAAGGGATAACTGCTCAAAATCCTCGATGAGTTGGTTATTGAAGCTAGGAGAATAGGCCCCTAAATGTTGCATCAAATTAAATATTGCACTTGATCAAGAGAGGAAAGTTTAATTTACCTATGGAAAGTATGTCATGAAATGGAAAAGTAAGAAAAGGGACAACAGAACTGAATACGAATACAGAGGGATAGATAATACTCATTGGACATTTTTAGGAATCGATAAACAGAAACTTACTTGTTGTCACTTGTATATCATTATATCTAGAGCTCACGATCTGATTTGAGGTCACGGTGTAGATTCTGAAATTGTAATTTACGCCAGGTGATAACCCCAATACCACTGTAGAGTTGCCTTTTATACTTTGATTCTGCTTCACTGAGCTATCTTGTAGTACTTCAACAGTATAACTATACGTAGCTTCATTTTCATCCGTGGGCGGTTTCCATTTAAGAGTCACAGAAGTTTCCGTTCTGCCAGATTCAGTGAAGTCAGTGACTCTGGAAGGCACTTGGTGGGGGAAAAAGTAAAAAAAGGTTTCAAACACACATTTCATAGTTTGTCTCCAGCTGAATAAAGAAGAAAAATCAGGAATGAGATAAGTCAGTGTCAGACAAAACAAGGGACAGAAAACACGCGGGATTGTACTGAGAGTGGATGCAGGTAGAAAACAAGGGAGGGAAGGTACCGGAAACAATCAAATGATAAACAATTGTACTTATTCCCTGTATATAAGGTGAATGACACACATTAACCCCTTTACTGCCAGAGGCCTGCAGAATATTGATTCTCATTTTTCCACTGAAATATACATTCGTTTAATTTTTTTAGTTAAATATACTTTTCACAGATACAAAAAAAAATGTATTTTATTTTTTCATCCTGATTAACAAGTCAAATTGTATAATTATCATGCCATCTCTGTTATAATTTATTTATCTAAACTGATCCACAATCCCATTTTAAACTATTGTCTATAAAGTAGAAATAGGATTAAACCTTGATCCTAAAGCATTTTTATTCTGTTTCAAATACTGAAGACGAAGCAGATTATTGACATTTATTTTCTAAAATTAAATCCTGTTGGCCATTAAGTCCAACACCGAGACCGTATTTTTAGGTCTCGGTAGCTCAGAAAATGGCACAAACATATTGAAAACAGGATTTACACAAATACGATTCCTGATATTAAATTAAATATCTACACCATGTACTCTTTCTCCGCCGGATTGACACACAGTATTGCTTCCGTCAACAAAATGTTTAAAGTACTGTTAGTCTTCTTTCTAACTACTGGAAGTTTTCAGCATACATAGATTATATTCTAAATATAACATACATTATGTATTCACTATTTATAATTCAGTTAATATCTCACTTACATGTTGTTACTTCTAGGGATTTGCCTTCAGACCTATTAAACGTTCCATTGACAGCGTGGATCGTTATGTTGTATGTTACTCCAGGCAGCAGATTAATCGCAGTGTACGATGGGTTGGAGGTGTTCCTTCTGTCTACGATCGCACTGCTGTTCCTTAGTTCTACCTCATAGCGTATAACTGCATTTCCTATATTTTCAAGTGGCTTCCACTGCACAGTGAAGGTGGTTTCTGTTCGGTTGTACAACCTAACATCAGTAACATCTGGTGGAGTTTTATAGGAAGAAAGATAATTAAGAGTTTATCACAAATGTATGACTTGCTGAAAATGTTTCTAAAAAAGAAATACTAATGAAGGACAATGAGAGCATCTTACAGCCTCTGTAATTAACATTCACACTCAGCTCTTTAACACATTATACACCGTTCAATATTTAGCACATGGAAATAGGAAAACTTTGGCCTGGATTCACTAAGCATGAATAAGGGGTATCAGAGCTTGATCACGCATTATCTGCCTTTGACTTGAATGGGGGGGTCAAGCTCTGATACCCATGTAGCCAGGCCACCTATGGCTACTATTCTGCCCTTGTACTGGCAGTAAGCCCTGGTACAAGCAGGTCTTGCCAGTAGTTGATATGGGGTTTTCCCACTCCTTGGAGCTGCATTTGAGTGACAGCGGGAGGCGGTGACATCAGGCCGGACATGACTAATCATGAGCCGGACCTGGTGCCCTCCTCCGGTCAGTACTTAAAGCCAGGCCTGTAGTGACAGTCCAAGGACTATCCTTGAGTGAATAGCTGAGAGACTGCATCGGGCAGAACCTGCCTTGTTCCTGTAACTGTACAGAAGAGTAATAAAACCTGTTCCTGTTGTTATACCTCCTGCCTGGTGCATGACCTTACTAGGGGAGAGGTAATAGTTCTACCGTGGAAGATCACCTTCAATTCCTGGAGCCTACGGCAGATGGAGGCGCTGCACTGCTAAAGATATGTGGGGTATGAACCCCAGAAGCCTAGTCCTGTGTCCCCACTACCACCGGCAGATGACTCAGCCCTCCTGTTACCAGCAGGTATCATGCACCACACAATTCGTAATGGCCAAATCTCCCACCAGGTGGGGGAAACACCGTTACACTCATAACATATCTAAGTGATTCTCCCACTTAATTTGATACGTCAGTGCCGGACTGAGACATGTCCAATGGAAAGACACTTTCTAAGGACTAGAAGAGACACTTCCAAAGGAGTTGCTGTTACATCAGCAATTTACTATATGCCAAATTACCAATAGAATGTGTGTATTTTTGCATGTGTTCAAATATACACATACAATGAAAGTGGTGTTAAATTCCCCCTAACCAGCTAATCATTATTAGATCAGTCATCACTCTCCAAGTTGCTTTAATTAGCTGAAGGTTCAGAGCTTTTACAAGTGGCATAAATAAGTACAATAGGTACTGTACAGTCGTTCTGAATAGGTGCATGGCATAAAAAACAGGCACCGTACTTGCTAAATACAGTAGGTTGGTTTGACATGACATACTTACAAGCTAAGTTGTGCTCCACAGTACAGATCCAGTGGCTGTGTAACTAATTCCTGGGAAGCCCGGGCACATCCCGAGCTGCCCAGCTAGGAGGGGGGCCCGAAGGGAGTCAGGAGCCTTCTTCCGGACACTTGATAACCCACCCCCCCCCCCACCCCCCGAGCGGTTCCAGAGGCCCTGCGCGCTGCCCCGATCCATAACGATGCAGTGTCGTGTGACGTTGCATTGTCATGGCGTCGCCCGGGGACTCCTTAAGGCGGAGTTACACGCTGTATAGACCAGTCCAATATCTTAATAATGCGGAAATCCATTTATCTGTTTTTCGCACCACATAATTACAAATTCCATTTATTGTCATTGATGATACTGGTTACTGGATGTATAATAACACATAGAAGCTGTCATGCAGTACATGATCTGTAATAACATGATTAAACATCACAAAGGCCGTCTCTTTAGGTCTGAACTCAGAAACCTGGACAGAAGCCACATTGCAAAGGAAAGTTAAGGCCAGCCCTTTATTTCCTTGCAGATCAGTGTGTAAGATTGTACCAGTGATCACAGCTGGTGCAAGGGTATGTTTTTCTAACATTCACACACACTCCCCCCCCCCCTCTCTCATATATTCCCCCCCCCCATTTTTTCTTTTCCCCCTACCCCATTTTTTCTAGCTCCCTCCACCTCCCTCTCTCACCAGCCCCCTCTCATACTCTTTCCCCCTCCCTCTCTCTTCCCCCTCCCTCATTCTCCCCCCAACCCTCTCATTCTCCCCTCCGTTTCATTACCCCCTCCCTATCATTTATCACCCCATCATTCCCCCACCACCTATCATTCACCCCCCCTATCATTCTCTCGTCGTCCCCCTCTCATTCTCTCACTCTGTTAATAACGCTACCTAAATAACGCAGCATAACGTTTGACCAATGCATGTGCAGCGTATTGGAAATCGCAGGTAGCGTAACAATGGTGATTTTGCTAAAGGACTTTATTTATGCATTTCGTTAGCTTTGAGGATCCCCGTTAAATGAAGAAAAAAAATAACGTCCGTTACCTAATTAGGTAACATGATTTAAAACGCTCTTATTTAGTGCACTTCTGAGTCCCTTGTTGTTTTATAAAGTCAAGACTTGTTGTAGATCTTTCCATCATGGCCAGTAGAGGGCGCTCCTAACACTTTTTTGGTATGCATGGCTACTGGTTAGTGTCATGTTCCTGTTCCAGGAGGGAACTGATCAACATTTTTTGCAGTTATATTCCAATGCAAAATTGGCTGCAATTTAAATATCACCCATTTGCCTCCAACCTTTAGCCTAAGGTTGTAGGAGACAGCAAAATCACATATTCACTTCTGTTGCTCCCAGGATTTGCAAGAACAATGATCCCAATATTAATTGGCTCACTGGTCATGAGTGTTTCTCCAAAGCAAACCTATGCTGAACAAATAGAACAATTCCTGCGCTCCTACCAATTAGGCTAAAACAAAATAATACTCTCGTGAAAAAGGGTTATTTTGTTAAACCCTTTGGCCAAAGCATTTATAAGCCTGCATGCCACGACAAGGCATAACCGTATGCAGGAACTATTTCTATATTAGTAGAATATTAGTCTATTTTTCTATACTGTATGTAAGGCCTATCTTTTTACCTGCAGCAAACTTCTATAGGGAGGAGCACGGTATTATGTACAGTTTCTCACAAACCTATGCTGAATTCTAGTTGGGGAATAAGGGGCTTATTCTCGTAGCTTTGAAGTTGTCAGTGCCAAACCGCGCAATTTGACATGTTCAGAAGTGGCGTAATGAAATGTGAGAAAAAAAAGCAAAGAAAAGAAAGAAAGCTCCCTAATAGCCGCACAAGAGAACACCTATACCTATATTAAAAATTACTATTTATTAATAAATGATTAAAATATATTTATTGCAGCAAAAAACTAACGTGAACCAAAGTGATTAAAATAAATTAAAAACGGAGGAGGTAACTGTATGCCTAGTTCAAACTAACAGTGTATGCTAGGAATAACTATTTTAAATCAGAATGTCCCACTGCTATATGATTATACTAACAGTGGTAGTTATACCAATACAGTTCTATATAGTTTGAGGACTAAACCTAAATGGAGAGTATAGCTTAATATAGTGTGTGTGCTCAAAATAATATAGTATATTTGTTGAGCCAGCTAATGCTAGTATACGGATATATACACACACATATGTACCAGACCAACAGGTTCAAAGGTAAATGAACCTAGAGGTCTGTTATGTTTAGCAAAACAGCTATTTCAAGATCACAAAGGGGGCCCCCGATGAAGCCACAACGGTGAAACATATGTTGGGCAGGCTAAGCGTCACCACCTAGTGCGCTGGCTATATCGGAGAGGTCTGTTGCCTTTTCTCAGTTAGAGTGTTTCGGAGCCTTCTAAAGGAAGCACAACACTCTGACCACTCTCCTATTTGTCATGGTTCCGAGTACAAGACACATACTTTGTGATCTTGAAATAGCTGTTTTGCTAAACATAACAGACCTCTAGGTTCATTTACCTTTGAACCTGTTGGTCTGGTACATATGTGTGTGTATATATCCGTATACTAGCATTAGCTGGCTCAACAAATATACTATATTATTTTGAGCACACACACTATATTAAGCTATACTCTCCATTTAGGTGTAGTCCTCAAACTATATAGAACTGTATTGGTATAACTACCACTGTTACTATAATCATATAGCAGTGGGACATTCTGATTTAAAATAGTTATTCCTAGCATACACTGTTAGTTTGAACTAGGCATACAGTTACCTCCTCTGTTTTTAATTAATTTTAATCACTTTGGTTCACGTTAGTTTTTTGCTGCAATAAATATATTTTAATCATTTATTAATAAATAGTAATTTTTAATATAGGTATAGGTGTTCTCTTGTGCGGCTATTAGGGAGCTTTCTTTCTTTTCTTTGCTTATCATTAACCCCTTCCCTGCCAGCACCACCTCCGCACCCTTATGGCAGTTTTTGTTCCGTCACCACACATCCACAATTTATTGGTTCCCCTTATCTCCACTGGTGTAGTGCAAGGCGCACAACTTGACCTTCTCAGGTCATTCTACCTTCCTCTGTGAGAAAAAAAAACCTATTCTCTATTGGTGTAACGCTTGCGCTCACCACGAACAAGGTGGGACCTCGGTACTGAGGTGGGAAAGTACAAGACCACGCACACACAGCAGCGAGACCACGTCTGGAGGGTGGATAGTCAACGTAGCCGGGTCTGGGTTGGAGAGATTGGGTTAGTGCGAGTACTTGCCGAGATCCAGGGGCAGAGCCAGTGGGGTAGTTGGTGCCCGTTGTGCTGTGGTCAAGGGTTGGAGCCAGGAGGGTAGTAGATTGTCCGAAAGCCGAGGTCTGGGATGGAGAGATGGGGTAGTCAGAGGCAATCCAAGGTCTTATTCCAGAGGGGGATCCAATAGTCAAGCCGGGGTCTTATTCCAGAGGGGGTCCTATAATCAAGCCGGGGTCTTATTCCAGAAGGGGTCCTATAATCAAGCCGGGGTCTTATTCCAGAGGGGGTCCTATAATCAAGCCGGGTCGGTACACAGGAAAGCAACAGAGAACAGCAGCAAGGCACAGGCAAGGCAAAACTGAACGCAGGAGCACAAGGTCACAAGAGTTATGCTCAGCAAAGACTCTGAGCATGAGCAGGGTATAAATAGGTAGCAGGAACCAGGAACCAATAGGACAGGAGGCGGAGCAGAGGCGTGGCCCCAGCGGGAGCCGCGATAGGGTGCAGGAGACAAGTCGCAAGAGATTAGTTGCCGCGCAGCTGGGGAGCGCTGCACAACGTCACGTGAGTGCGCCGCACGCGAAAGAAGTGCGGCGTGTCCGGGAGGCGTAGCCAAGCTCCGTGGCAGCACTAGAAGAGCTGCGCATGCGCACACGCTCTGTAACCAGAGCGGGGGTGCGCGCACGCGCCGGTGCAAGTGCGGAGGTCTGTGCAGACACAGGTAAGGAGGGAACACGCCACAAAGGACGTGTTCCCCAATTCCTTACAATTGGAAATCGCATCTTGTAAATCGCGTCTATAAAAAGTGACAAACCCAGTGGCGGATTTCCCATTAGGCTCATACGGCCCGGTGTCCAGGGCGGCAAAAATGTCTGCCCCATATACATTTGCCGCGCTCCCGGACCTGATGGGAAGTCACTTACATGTGGCTGCCACCTCCTTGCTGCCACCCTCCTCCATTCGAATGCCAGCGCCAAATGACACTCGGACGTCACACGTCGTCTCATTGCCATGGCAACGTGACATACGCACGGTCATTTGACGCTGGGATTCGAATGGAGAAGGACAGCGGCAGCAAGGAGGCAGCCACCACAGCTAAGTGCCTAGGGGTGGCGGATTTTCAAACCACTGGGTTTACAGCCAAACCGCCCGGATAGTACTGGCTTTGGAAGCGGAATGACCTGAGGTGGTGCTAACTCCGTCCCCAGTCTGACTTATTGGTTTTGCTCCCTCAGCCAAACCCATATTTCAGGCTCTGGATGTAACTCGCAATAACAAATCTCGCCACACGTGTGGTGGCGTGGAGTCTTTTTGAGTTTTTAGCAGCGGTTTGCAAATCGGAGCGATTAGAATAGCAGTTTTTGTAAAAAAGAATGGGAGTTGGAGGCAGCTGTTGCAAACCGATGAGGTTGGCAGAGCCAGAGTGAAAGCCGAGTGAGGCTTCTAAAAAAGCCTTTTGGACACAGATTGCACATGTGAGAAGGGCTTACAGAATAGGAAAGCAGGCCAATCCAATCAGAAAGGGCTCTTTAGAAGCGGATTGTCACACTTCGGAGCTACTAGAATCGGCCCTAAGACTAAGTCAGCATTAGTGCTGTAACTGATCCACATTAGGTGGCTGTTGGTTATATCACACTTTATTATCACACATTACCATAAGAAAAGCATTCAAAATGTGCTTACCAGCCTGACCCAAGACTCCAGTTCCTCCGTGATAGAGCAATAAAGTCTGCAAGGAAGACGACATAAGCATAGTTAGTTCATATATACTATGCAGAAAGCGGTGAGAGCAATGTGGGTAGCTTTTTACACCATGTACTTATACTTCATACTACAAGTCATTTTTCTGCTGACTGTTCCGTGGATATACTACAAAAATGACCCACACAAATGTGTTATCAAATTAAAGTACCACACGTATGTTAACAAATGGGGAGAAAAATCACAAAAAATTACTACAAATATTGAACTAAATTGATCCCTAGCACGGAGAGCTTGCACTCTAAGTGGTATTTTGGGAGACTTGCGGAGAAAATCGGGGGACGGTAATGGTGCAATGCAAAGAAAAGTATTTTAGAAAAACAGAAAAGCAACAGGAGAAGGAGATCAGACGGGCCTTAGTGTCAGAGAGATCTATTTATCAGAATCTTCCAGCTGAAGAAACTGGAGCAAAAAAACAAACAGATCTATCACAAAAGACATCCCATGAAAGCAATGTTTTTTTTTATTACTATGATCAATGTAGTGTAGCTTTTTCCCATCAGTTTCTCAGTCCCCAAAATAGGAGGGGGGGGGGGGATCAGAGGGGAGAAATTGCACCAGTTTTTTGTTTGAAATGTCTGATGCCGTGTTCTACCCCAAATTTCAACCAGATACTTTGGGGCATACTTTATATGTGAGGCTTGCTTTACCATTTCCTTCTTTAAAAAAATGGTTGGTAATCCATGCAAAAGCTCGCGGTATAATACTGCTGCATTGTATTTTCTCCCAAACTAACACATTTGCTGGCAGAGATGCATTCAATGCAGCAAAGAGGTTACCGTAGTCACGATACCAGTTATTCACATTTGGAAGCATCCAGTGCTGCAAGCAACCCAACCCAATTGGACAATTTCATTACAATGTATGGAATGCATAGGGCAGGACCCAGGTACCACAGACCGTGCGGAGGCGTCCGCACGCTGAGCCAACAGACTGCCTTAAGGCAGTGTTCGCGTCCATGTGGCGTGCGCGCGCGTGCTCGCAGAAGTGGGAGGGGGCGCGCGTTGTGCAAGAAATCAGTTCAAACTGATTTCTTGGAGCGACAGGCCGGTCACGTGAGTGGTTCGTCCAATGAGGGCGAACCAGCTCCCTGACGCCCTTAGGCACGCCCCTAGGAACACCCCCCACGGCCCATCCACCATGGCCAGTGAAGGCAGCAGCTTAACTTGCACGCCTCCGCGTGGGCGAAGGCACCGTGGCCCCAGCCTAACATTGACAATGCTCCATTGTTTGGGTTTTAATAATATGATGGCCCCTGCTCAAGGAGATTGCAATTGTAGCCATGCTGTAAAATGGACTGCAGTTTCCTCTTCTGCTGGCAGTAAGGCCCGGTAAGTTATAGGAATGCCAGTAGTAATTATGGAGGTTTGCCCTCAGACCCTGGTGAGGTGTCATATGTATGTAGGGGAGTGGCCACATTCTCTGAGTCCACAATTAGTGACATCAGAGATGTGCCAGCTCCCTGAGTCTATATAAGACACAGCACTGCCTAAAGTTAGTTCAGTTGGAGTAAGGAGCAAGTCTGCGTTAAGACTTGGGAGGAAAGGGCTCACTAGTGATGTAACTAGTGGCCTATGAGTTGTGCAGAGACATTTGGCTAACTGAGCCTAGACTGTGACCAGGGACCTGGCACAGGGAAGATCTCCCTGAGGGGAGAGGGAATCCCCAGATTGGGAAGACAATACCTTTTAAAGGGAAGCACGACTCAACATGAGCGGCTGAGTATGACCGCTGTGAGGGGCAGCTGGCCCACATCACATACAATAAAGATGTCCTTGTTCAATCATACCCTCGTGTGTAAGTGTGGAGTGATTACACAGAGGGCTGCACCACAGAGGAGTTCCTCACCAGGACCATCCCTAAGCAACAGAAGGGATCCTGATGAGGTGGAGGCGCTGCACTGGATCTAGGTAGGACTCAAGCACACTAGCTCAGCTGCCTGTCTGGGTTGGCAATCCCCACACAACATCATGCGGGAGACTCAGGAGTCCTGTTGCCAACAGGTGCACCACCAGACACGACCATGTAATGGGGGCTGGTTAGACCACAGGGGCCAATGTGAGATTGGGTGGGTCAGGCCAGGCCAGAAAATCCGTTACACAATCTAAAGGAAAAGGTGAGAGGGCTGGTGTTCTGAGGTTATATGATGTGAGCTAATAAGTTTATTCCTGGTGAAGAGGATATAAGGACAGTGCTAGATTGGCCTCTTAGGAAGCTGAGGGGATAGTTGGCTAGTGAGGGCAGTGAGTTATAGGTGCAAGGAGAAATCTTGAAGTCAGAGTGGGAGGAAAATATGAGAGAAAAGGAGAGAATTAGGTTTGGGCCGAGCAGAGACAAGGTGTGCGGTGTAGCAAGAGATGAGGTGTAAGATCTACATTCGGGGTACATCATATGTACTAACTAACATGGCTGTTTTCATTGTCACCTTTATTCTACTATTATAAAGTAAAAAACCTTACTTTATTACATTTGCCTGTTGTAAGGCTACACCTCACACTATCTGTAGGGCTAATATATCTAGTGCGACATTACAATGTGCGTACAATAAATATTTACTTGCACTGCCTGCCCTCGTGTGTGGGACATAACGCAAGTGAACCACAAGTGACACAAATTGGTAATACAAGACAATTTTGCATTGTAAGCTTTGAAGTAATTAAAAAGACTTTTGGAGGGGCGGGGCAATGGAATAAACGCAGCCTGGTGGATATTGAAACTAAGAATTTTGCCAAAAGTACTCAAGATCTTTATATCAATGTATAACATGCCTGGGTACCAAAAAGTTGTAATAAATAGAGAGCATGACAAACAAGACAGTCACTTGGAAATTATTTATACAGATAGTTGACCAGCAGGTGGCAGTATTACTCAAGAATAGACAAGCTGAATGGTCAGCTGAAGGCTGTTTTGCACCTGTTGTGTTGGGGATGGCTGCCAAGATATCTCCATTGAAGTCTTCAGTAGTCACGTGACTTCCTGAGACACACATAACATTACAAATCAGGCCAGTGCTACCAGGCCAGCAAATCACAATGCTCCATTCTGCAAAGTTTATAGACCCTATTATTTTACCACCATACGAGTCTTAAGTTAGTTCTGCTCATAGCACTTATAGCACTTTTTTATACATCCAATATAATAGGGAGAGGGAGGTTATTTCATCCTGTTATACAACAGGTGCAGTACTGGAGGAATGAAAAAAATAACAGCACCAGATTTATAAAAAGAAACATGGGAATATGAGCAATAGCTGCAGTCTTAAAACCTCTGTGTTTTTACATATTTTTTCTGCTGCACTGAAATTTTCTTCGGGATTATTTTTTTCAAGTATTCCCATGTTAGTGTTACTTAGTTTATGACATTCGAGTGTGTCATAATGTAAGTGATAACCTTTTAAAGCTGATAAGAAAATAAATAACAACTGTAACTAAGGCGTAATGTTATTAAACATTAAACATTACATTCCAATCACTTGGTAAATGGCAGGTACAGCACAATATTTTTAGCAGTGCCGGGTCTTTGATTTTTGTGATCATTTGGTGATCATTTGGTGGTCATTTATCCAAAGGAGGGTCAGTGAGTAAAGGTACTGACTGTAAAACAATGTCACTGAGTTTGAATCAAGGGAACCGGATTCAATTCCTGGTGTCAGCTCCTTGTGACCTTGGGCAAGTCAATGTATCTTTAAAAATATAGATTGTCAGCTTATCTGGGCAGGGACAGTGTCTGTGAAGATTCCTATGGGCTGTGTACTGCACACTATACTGCATTTGTGATGCGCTCTGAATGATTGGGAGAAAGGGGCTGTATGAAATAAAGTTATTATTAAAGTCTCCTCACTGGAAAAAAGAAAGTCCTAATGGGGACTGTAAGAGTTATGATACAATGTTTGTTTTTGCTTTGATAAATATGGGGCAGATTGTTTTGCTCCAGTTGTGCTGCAGTATTTTAGCCATGAGACTTTGATGCATTATTTATTTATTTATTTACTTATAAAATGTTTTACCAGGAAGTAATACATAGAGAGTTACCTCTCATTTTCAAGTATGTCCTGGGCACAGAGTTAAGACAAATAATACATGTTTACAAATACAGTTACATAATGAGCAGGGTATACATTATATACAAGACATTGCATGCACAGTTAAAGATCATTTATATTATGGGTGTATGAAACAGTTACAGACCAGAGGGGGCTATGGACAAAGCGTTGCTACATGTAAAACAGACGCGTGTGTTTTCTTATTCTTTGTACGGTGGGCGTTATGATATATATATATATATATATATATATATATATATATATATATATATATGATATATTACTTATATATACTTATATTATATATATTACTAATGGTTTACTTCAACTTGCATATGTCTTTTATACCTACAATAAAACTTGCCAGACAATTTCAACGCCTTTATTGCGCACACAGTGAAGGATCTCAATTGTATATCAATTGTATATAGTTAAGTTGGGATAGGAGTCCTTTTTATTGTTTTACAGAGCAGGGAAGTGTCCTTTAAAACTTAGGCCCCTAGTAAAGGAAGCTGGAGTAATACCATTTTCAACCAAGAGGGGATCAGTGTCCCTTAGGGAACTAACTTGAAATCAGGATCACCAAGAGTTATGACCAAGCTGGATCCTGAAAGAATTTAGTGCAATGCAAGTATAAAGAATCACCCCTGCTACCCCAGAACCGGAGTCTTGTATGTAAGGGGAGCAGGGTAGGATACCCACTCGTAATGAAAAGTAAAGAGAAATGACCCTCTATCTTACCGCAATGAGGGAGGGGATCCCTTGTTGGGATCCTGGAAAGATAGAGATTAAAGATATTACAAGGAACATAGTTATCCATGATCTGAATTGAAGCTACCCAAGCAATATGAAAGCAATGTTCCTTCTCAGGATTGCACTGAAGTACCTGAGGAAGAATTGTACTTACTTTGGTGTGAATAAAGACTGTTGTTTAATGACTACAAAGTTCCTGGCGCCAATCTTTACTATCTGTATATAAGCCCAGCCTGCGCGGATCAGCACCCAACAAAGGTAATGCACTCTGAGTAGCCCACACCACAGACATCTATGTAAACTCCCTTATAGCCGGTAAGGGAGGGTACACTAGCATCTTATAGCAACCATGATTTGGGGGCCTCAATACTCGTAGCAAAACGCACAATGCACTGTATCAGTAATGCAAATATTTGAAGAACACAAAATATGATTTATTTTGCTGTTGAATATAAAAAAAGAAGGTTTTGTTAAAATGTAATAAACCTTCTTTTAAAAAAAACTGACCCCAATATTGGCTGCTGGAGGGAGCTGGATCCCACGGCCATTTTAATTTTCATTTCCAGGGGGAAAACTTCTGGTTACTTAGGAACCACCGAGTCCCCCGAGATCAGCTCCAGGCAACATTGTGAGCAGATGGGACTGCTGCATTAACCAAGCTACTTGTCTGACCAAGGAGCACAAGCACATCAGAGAAAAAATAGGGCTGAAGTGCAGACAAAAATATCTAAATTTGAACACCAAGCATGATTTTTTTTTTTTTTACTTTCCTAACCATTTTTTACATAGAGATTTTCCTCCTGTTTTACACTTGAGATAAGGAAGAGCGGGATCCTTCTAAAAAAAAAACCCGACTGTTTTGCCCATCTTGAGCAAAGAATCAATGAGGGAGATTAACTACGTCTCTCACGTCAATAGCAGTTAAAACAGCAATAAATAATATATCGGGGCGACTGCATCTGGCCCTGCGTTTGCAAAGGCCCTGCGTTATTCCGAACGTCCGTAATCACAGTTTAAATGTTGTGTTGGTTACATTAATAGGGTGACCACCCGTCCCCCTTTTGCCGGGACAGTCCCGGTTTTTCGGTTGCTGTACCGGTTTCCTGTGTGTCCCATAAATGTCCCGGTTTTTCCCCGTGTGTTCCCGTTTTTTTTAATGTCCGCGGCGATGCACGAGTAATTAGCTGCGGTTCGCGAGTGAGCGGCGGCGCGGAGGAGGAGACTGCAGCAGCCCGGCGGTGAGTATTTTTTTTTAATGCCAGGGGTTGGGCTTCTCCTGTAGAAACATGCTGGGCCTTGCTGATTGGAGGATGCGGCCCGGCATTGAACAAAGTCCCGCCCCCCCGGCATTTGCTACCAAAGTCCCGCCCATGGCATCATCGGGGGTGGGCGGGGGGCAGGACCAGGGTGCCTGGGGGCGGGACTTCCGCTTCCTGCGGCAGAGCACACGTGGTGTGTGTCTCTGTCAGCTCCTGGCTCCTTTGCGGGGTGATAGGAGGTGGGTTTTTCTTCCTTTGCCTCCACCTTTGCCTCCTGTCCTGGCGCTCCGGTCCCCTTGGCGCGGGGGCAGGCAGTGGTGGCAGCGCGGTGTCCCCCCATTCTGCCCAGGGATCCCGTGGCTGCCCGCCGGGGGAGGGGAGGAGGGGGGTGGGCGGCAGTTTGTACCTTTGCGTCCCAGGCCCGGCGCTCCCATCCACCCCCCCCCCCTGGTGCGGGAGATGAGCGCGGGGTGGGTGCAGGGGGAGGCGGGGAACCGCCTGCTCGTGGCTGCCTCTGTCTGTATTCCACTGTGTGTGTACCAGTGTGTGTGTGTGTGTGTGTACCAGTGTGTGTGTATACCAGTGTGTGTGTGTGTGTGTGTACCAGTGTGTGTGTGTGTGTGTGTGTGTACCAGTGTGTGTGTGTGTACCAGTGTGTGTGTGTGTACCAGTGTGTGTGTGTGTGTGTGTGTGTGTGTGTGTGTGTGTGTGTGTGTGTGTGTGTGTGTGTGTGTACCAGTGTGTGTGTACCAGTGTGTGTGTACCAGTGTGTGTGTGTGTGTGTACCTGTGTACCAGTGTGTGTACCTGTGTGTGTGTGTGTGTGTGTGTGTGTGTGTGTGTGTGTGTGTGTGTGTGTGTGTGTGTGTGTGTGTGTGTGTGTGTGTGTGTGTGTGTGTGTGTGTGTGTGTGTGTGTGTGTGTGTGTGTGTACCAGTGTGTGTGTGTGTACCAGTGTGTGTGTCTCCCTCTCTCCCTGTCACTCCTTGTCACTCCCTGTCCCTGTCTCCCCCTCTCTCCCCTTCACTCCCTGTCTCCCCCTCACTCCCTGTCTCCGCCTCTCTCCCCCTCACTCCCTGTCTCCCCCTCTCTCTCCCTGTCCCTGTCTTCCCCTCTCTCCCTGTCCCTGTCTCCCCCTCTCTCCCCCTCACTCCCTGTCTCCCCCTCTCTCCCTGTCCCTGTCTCCCCCTCTCTCCGTCTCCCCCTCTCTCCCTGTCCCTGTCTCCCCCTCTCTCTCTGTCTCCCCCTCTCTCCCCCTCATTCCCTGTCTCCCGCTCTCTCCCCCTCTCTCCCTGTCCATGTCTCCCCCTCTCTCTCTGTCTCCCCCTCTCTCCCTGTCCCTGTCTCCCCCTCTATCTCTGTCCCTGTCTCCCCCTCTCTCTCTCTGTCCCTGTCTCTCTCCCTCACCGTCTCTCTCTCTCTCCCTCCCCATCTCTCTCTCTCTGTCCCTCCCCGTCTCTCTCTCTCTCCCTCCCCGTCTCTCTCTCTCTCCCTCCCCGTCTCTCTCTCTCTCCCTCCCCGTCTCTCTCTCTCTCCCTCCCCGTCTCTCTCTCTCTCCCTCCCCGTCTCTCTCTCTCTCTCTCCCCCTCCCCGTCTTTCTCTCTCTCTCCCTCCCCGTCTCTCTCTCTCCCTCCCTCCCCGTCTCTCTCTCTCCCTCCCTCCCAGTCTCTCTCTCTCTCCCTCCCTCCCCGTCTCTCTCTCTCCCTCCCTCCCCATCTCTCTCTCTCCCTCCCTCCCCGTCTCTAACATCGGTAGACAGGTAGGGAACACCTCCCCTCCAGTATAGTACCTTGAGGGACTGCGGATCAGGTAAGATCCCAGGCGGGATTGCTGCTTTAGAAATTGTGAAGCGGGGGCGTCCTGACACTGGTTAATTGTTCAGAATCATTCACATCTGGGTTTTTTCTTCTTCGATTAGTGAGGTCAACACACACACACGTACGTACGTACGTAACAAGGACTAATGGTAATAAAGTATAAGTGTACTACAATTAAAAAAAAAATGTCCCGGTTTTTCATTTTCAAAATCTGGTCACCCTATACATTAACCACCACAACAGCTAAACTATGATTACTGGAGTTGGGCTGGGGGAGAGCGCAGAGCCTCTGTAAGTGCCAGCATCTCCTCCTGCTACCACGCGACAATGTGACGTCACACGAGGGCGGGTAAGAGGTGCACACTGTGCACGGGGCCTCACCATACTGCCAGCCGCCCTGCTCGCAGAAGCCTATATACAGCAGCGGCAGCTCTTATTCGAGCAAATGCCGCTGGCTGAATGAGGCTGGGAAGCGGGTAGCCGCGGCGCGTGGCGGCGCACTGTGACGTCACGGTCACAAGCGCGCCCGGCTTCCCCGTCTTCCCCGGCTTCCCCAGGCTTCCCCGACACCCCTGGAGTTCAAATCTAGGTAAGCGGGGGTGCGGGGAAGCAGAGGGGCAGAGTAGAAGCCGGGTTCGGGGTGTCTTTGGGGGGGTAATTGCGCGCGATGTGGAGGGGGGGTGCGTGGGGGAAACGCGGCGGCGCGCGTTTCTGACTGGCGGCAGCTGGGGTAGATCCCGGCATGCCGCCGGCATTTACTTTAATAAAGTATGTCGCTACTGTAAGTTTAACTCATATACTGTAGGCCTAAATCCACAAAAGGGTGCAAAGCTTTGGTAGGCCTTTACTTCTATTCATTTAAATGGGAGTAAAGTTGTGCTAAAGCTAAGCACCCTTTTATGAACCGTAGGGCTAGTATTTTGCCTCCTGAACATTTCCTGCTCTTTAAAAATAATATGACTTTAAAAGATTAGGTTTATTTAACATTGATAAAGAATTATACAATATGAATGCTTGGGAAGCAGGAAGGGGAGGCATCCTAAATTAAATTAATGTTTCTTCAAATAAAACGTAGAAGTGTTTAAAAAATAAATAAAAAGTAATAGTACTCTGGGGTTGTAAATACAAAAGTAGTAGTGCGTTGTATACATTGGCACCGTCACAGGGTTAGATACACAAAGGTTAATGAAATCTGGGATACTAACGTGACGTTACCTAAATAAGTAATGTCACTTAGTTAAACGGGTATCCAAAGCTATATATATGCAAAACCAACGCCATGTGAGTTAGCTTCAAATAATATGGCACTAAGCCTGTCTTACCCAAAGGTGGCGGTCCTTCCATGCAGACCCTGAATAGGTGTTTAATTTAAAAAAAATTAAATACTGTAGAAGGCAGATGAGGAGCAGAACCATATAAGGAAACATATGATAGTTAAACCATACCTAACTGTTGTCTTACACTTATCCACCAATATATTTCCCTGCATGTGGCTTTAAACCGCTATCAGATTCACATGGCAGTCCGTGACTAGGCACAAGCTGATCAGTTCAGAAGCGCTGACCTTTGATGACCTTTTTGGTCATGTAAATCTCTATTCTAGGCTGTGGTGTATACATTGTATAACACAGCAGGTGAAAGCTTTAGAGTAGACCGTCAATGATAAAATGATGGAAAGCTAAAGAGTGGTGTTTTGTTGATCTTATCTAAATACTAATACCCATAATCCTTTTCTTCACTTTAACCATTGTATAGATGGTATATGACAATGGAGTAATTGCAGAAGATTTAAGTAACCATAGAGGATATACATAATCATTGTTTTGTCATTGTATGTATGTATGTCTTTATTTATATAGCATTAATGTACATAGTGCTTCACAGCAGTAATACACGTGGTAATCATATAAATAACAAATAATATAAATAAAAGGTCATGTAAATAAGTGCTTAAGACATAAAAGTTACATTAAGGAGAGGAGTCCATGCTCTGAGGAGCTTACAGTCTAATTGGTAGGTAGGACGAACGTACAGAAACAGTAGGAGGGAATTCTGGTAAATGCCTCTGCAGGGGGCCAAGCTTTATGTATCATGTGTCCAGTATTATCCACAGACCACAGTGCTTTAAGCAAGTGTATCTTAAGGTGGCTCTTATAGGTGGATAGAGAGGGTGCTAGTCGGGTATTGAGGGAAAGGGCGTTCTAGAGGTGCGGGGCATTGTGGCATTGTCATTGTGTCTTACACAGTGGATAGTTTTGTCACTTTCCCACCCACTGTAACTTTAATGTTTCTGAACTTCTACATTTTGCACTTAACATGTTATGCTTTTCCATTAGATCCCTTCCAGTGCTGGAAAACACCTTACAGCCTATTCACTCGAATTGGCCAGAATGTGTCATATGAAATAATGTTGCTTAGTAATGATGGCCTTCAGATTTTCAATCTTACCAGGCTTGTTCCGTTGCTACAGGAATTTGTATGTAAGTATGTATGTATATCTTTATTTATATAGCACAGTAAGGGAATTATAGTACAATAAGTTCAACAGATAAGATCAGCAGGGCCGCCAACAGAAATCATGGGGCCCAGGACAAATGAAAGGAGCAGGCACCCCCCTCCCCCCAAACACATAGCGCACCTACCACGAAAAAATATTTTTTAGCACGCAACTTTTACTTAACTATTTTCTTCTTGTATTACGTAAAAAACCATTACAATGCAATCTGTTTATTTTTATATTTTCAACAAAAGACAGATGCCTGCCTGCCTGGGTGGGTGACTGAGTGGGTGGGTGACTGAGTGGGTGGGTTGGTGACTGAGTGACTGGGTGAGTGGGTGACAGTGACTTGGTGGATCCCTGCGGCTCCTGTCCGGGGCGAGAGGTAGGCTCGGGGGCGCGGGAGGTGGGCGGCTGGGGGGGGAGGCGGCGGCTGGGGGGTGGGCGCGGGAGCTGAGACTGCGGATTCCGCAGCTGGAGGCGGGCGCATGGGGGAAGCTGGGCTGGCGGGCACGCGGGGGAAGTTGGGCTAGCGCGCGGGGAAGTTGGGCTGGCAGCGTGCAGGGGAAGCTGGGATGGCGCGTGCAGGCCAGCCATGGCGCTTCCCATCTGAATCACGGGGCCCTGGACACCAGCACCGGCTGTCCCCCCCTGTTGGCGGCCCTGAAGATCAGGCAATAGGAAATGAAATTACTGCCCTGGAGAGCTTACAATCTAAATGGTATGATGGGAGACTTGCAGAGACAGCAAGTGGGGGAATAAGTAGATGGCAGTGCTTGGCCACAATGGTTGGTAGGAGCGACTGTGGGTGTGTGACAGTGGCCATCAATTCAGACTATTAGAGCACTTAATTGAAGAGGTGAATTTTTAGAATAGTCTTCAAGATGGGGAGGGAAGGTGCTTGGCGTATGCTGAAGTAGAGGGAGTTCCACAGGTTAGGGGCAGTGAGGGAAAGGTTTAAGGTGAGAGAGCAGTAGAGGAGACAGTTGTGGGTAGAACGAAATTTCCATATTAACTGCTTAGAAGTCACATCAAATAAAATGGGGTTTTGAAATGACTGCACATGGTGATTACATGTGATGTTAGAATGTAGGATCTGTAACATACACACGGGTCTAATTTTCTCCTGGAGCAATACAGTTACCAAAACGCAAAGCTTGGGTGAGTCCTGTTTCTTATTTACCAAAAAAGAAGATAATCTCTTTGTGTGATACTTTTCTTTTTTTATTGACACACCAAACGTACCACTGTTCTGATTTATAAACCACAGCTCATTTTCCATAATATATATATATATATATATATATATATATATACATATACAGTATATATATGGGATTCGTTTTAAAATGGCTCTCGCCCTTTTGTATATTTAGGGGCCAGCTGGTAAATTTTAGCCCTAGCAACTGGCCCAGGAACCAGGCAGCCCACACACCAAACATAGAAAGAAAAATCCGGCGCAGAGAATTGTATCGGTTTAAATCATACCAAAAATAGCTCGGGAACCCAGGTAAGTGACAAAATATGAAATGCTTTATTGGAACATACACAAAATAGTGGTCTCAATCAGAGGGGAAAAAACTCCCACGCGTTTCGCACCTAAGTGGCACTTTTTTAAGGAGTGCTGTTGGTCAGAGGAGGAGCATTGATATAACCACATAAATTACAAAACAATCAGATGCAGCTGAATATCATTAAAACACAGTCAGGGTGCAATTAAGTTAAAAAGGACATGCATCCTAAGCTCATCCAATTAAAAGCTATCCCTGAGGGTCTACACCTGAGTCCATGTTTATTCATTCATTAAATGTATTGAGTATGTTGAAATCACTATTAACAAAGGTCTCTACAGCTAAAGTAGATCATTAGATTGTTCTACCCCACCTGGCTAATAATGTTTAATAATTACAATAATATGTGAAAATATCTATAAATTGCTAACAATATTTAAAGAAATATAAATACAAATATAATTAATTATAACAATATGTGTATGTATATCATAAACCAAGTGTAATTATGAATAATACATTTCTAAAGACATTAATGAACAAGTTCAATTAAACTAAATCAGAAAACGATATACTATTAAAACACAAGAAAAATCATAAAACACAAATATAGACACACCTGTATAGAAAAATGTACACAAAATCAAAACCATGTTGATTCTAATAATCCTAACAATTTTCAGACAGGATGAATATCACCACATCTAAGGCCGAGATAATAGTCCGTGCTGGAGCGCGTCCGTGCACACTCATCGCATCGCGGACGCCTCTCGCCCAAACTATGCCTGGATTTGCCTGTAGGAGGCAGGGGACGATGGGGAGGCGTGGCGGACGCGTCGCAAAGCTGGTTCGCTCTCATTGGCTGAGCTGCTCACGTGACGCTGACGTCACACGACCTCGCTTCAAAAGACCAATTTTTTGTCTTTTCAAAACGTGGTCCCGCCATCGCGCTCCGTCATGAGCACTAGGGGCGGCCGCATAGGGATTAGGACATTTGTGTTTGCCACGCGCGAGAGCACCATTGCGCACTGTATAATCGCGGCCTAAGACAAGATTTCTATACATAAATTATCATGAGTACCGTCTGTCACGCTGTGCCCACCACAAACTAGACGAGACCCTCGGTACTGAGGTGGGAATAGAGTAAACAGTGATAGGCTATGGTAAGGAAGCCAGGTGAGAGTGCTGAGGCAATCAGTGCCGGTTGCCACGGAACTTGGGTGCGTGGCATGCGCGTCACGCGCGTGCGCTGCGCACAGGGAGTGTGCACCGTGATCCAGAGGCGGGAACTCCTGCTGTGACCCCAGCCCGCATGCGCCCGCGCGAGGACGCCGTCCTGCGCGAGGAGCCGCCGCGCGCATGCGCGGAGGAAGCAGGAGTGCGTGTGGGAGCGCGCGAGTGCTGGGCTCCATCAGCGGCCGTCAGGGCAGGTAGGGGAGTAGTGCGCCTGCGTGTGAAGGTGCGTGGCACGTGGCTCCTGACACCGTCACTAAAGAGACATGTATAATATATGGAATCAGAGAAACTATTTGAGGTCCCACTCTGTATTTAAACCATGAGGTTGCAACGTATTGAGAGTTAAGAAAACGCCTCTCTGATATAATACAGTAAATTAGCCTTATTGCCTCCCCGTTTGGGGATAAATACATGTTCTAATGCTATCCATTTGAATACATTCAAAGAGCCTGATTAACAGTTGGAAAAGTGCCTTGAAACTGGGTGATTCTTATCCTCTCTGGAAATTAGGCGTAAGTGCTCCATGATCCGTGTGTTTAGTGGTCCTGTGGTAAACCCTACATATTGCTTATTGCAACCACATATCAAAAGATAAATTACATGGTCAGTCTGGCATGCAATACAAGATTTTATCCTGACACTTCTTGTTTTGTCTTTATTCTCAAAGCTCTAGGTCTTTCGTAAATAAAGACATATCCTTCAATGACCACATTTAAATTAACCCATACTGGGTGATACTAAGTTGCTCAATGTTTGTGACTTCTTTGAAAACAACGGCCCACACACCAAACATAGATTCATGCTACACACATGTATACACCATACAATAAGCAAGCGCCGTACACATGCAAACATATACAGTACATATTGTATGTACACACATCAGAAACATATAACACACATAACAGACCAAAAAGACACACCCGATGAACACAGCATGCATGAACAAACACTATATACAGTAAATACACGTACACCACATACATATATATATATAGTATATCAAGTATATATATTTATTGTTCTTCATGCAAGATCTATAACCTCAGCTGATGTGACATGGAACTAATTGCATTCTCTCTTCACAGGTATGTTTTAACGCTCTGATTGATCTGCAACCCCCTGTTTTAAAAGAAATACCCACCCAGCCTTTATTATTGATCTTTGGTATGTTTTGAATATCAAAAGGTGTGGGTTTTTTTTGTTTTTTTAGCTGTGTCTGTTAATTGTCCAACTTATAACAGGCAGATTTATTGGGGAGGGGGGGGAGTCATGTGACTGCTTAGATGTATAAAATAGAATCCAATCCTCTGGCATCCTTCCTGATATTTTCAGTGACCATGCAATAGTGTAAGGAAAATGAAACCACCCCAATCAAGCCCTAAAGTTCTCCTCACTAGAACATTTAGAAACTTTAACCCATAACAGTTTCAGGCTGACCTTACCAACTGGTAGTAATGTGCAAAACAGCACAGCCAGCGACTTTCAGCTTTGAAGAGAAGGAAAACATCCAAGGCAAAACTCCAAAATAGCAGAGCAAAATTGAATTGCAAGTTTCAAGCAATACATGGAATACATGAACGCACCTACGTGTTTCATGCAACAGCACTTTATCAAGTAATAGTGCTGTTGCATGAAACGCGTAGGTGCGTTCATGTATTCCATGTGTAACCTGGTCTCCCCAGCCGGTCAGCACCCCCCTCACCTAGCTGCCGATCGCGGGGGCCGCCGCGTCCAATGGCGGCTCCGTCCGGCGACTGCAGGGGTGAGGGCAGTCAGGTCCCGGCTCGGGGGTTGCCGGGGACGCGTGCGGCCGGTTGCTGGGGCCGCACGCGCGTCACGGGGATCCCGGCGCTCTCGGAGCTGGGCAGTGAGGGCGCCGCCATTGAGGAGTCACTCGCGCATGCGCAGTGATCGCGCATGCGCAGGTAGGGTACCGGAGTCAAGGAGGAGTCGCGCGAGTGTAGGGAAAAGCAGGGAAAGGTTGAGGCGGCCCCTATATACTCGCGCATGCGCAGGGCAAGTGCACACGCGGCCCCAATGCCCAAATAGGCTCTATGGGACTACAATTCCCATGGAGCATAGCGAGGTAGGCACCAGGTGCCTCATAGGAGCCAATAGGGCTGCAGGATCTCTAGGAGAAGCAAAGGATACATTTCGCGGGCTTGCAGCACGTTGGGGAGTCAGAGTCAGGAGCAGCCCAGGGAAGGAGGTAGGGTGCAGGAGTCAGGGACTCCCTGCACTAGGCCAGCGGCCCTAAGGTCCAAGTTAGCTCTGATTCCCCACCAGGTTAGTGAGTGTTGCCAGGGATAGCCTCAGGTTAGGGACCCCTGTCACTTGCTGTAGTTAGAGCTGGGGAATAGAAAGGGACAAGTGGGCTGAGTGTTAGTCTGCAGAGCGTTGCTGCAGGAATTAGGTGAGGTAAGCGACGTGAGGCAACTGGGGGGTTCATAGCGGTAACCAGTCCGGGAGCCATAGCCCAGGGTCCGTGTTGCAAGTGGCGTGAGGCAACTTGGGGGTTCATAGCGGTAACCAGTCCGGGGAGCCATAGCCCAGGTCCGCGTTGCGCGTAGTATGAGGCAACTGTGGGGTTCATAGCGGTAACCAATCCGGGGAGCCATGGCCCAGGGCCCGTGTTACGAGTAGGGTGGGTGCAGGGACCTACCTGCATAGAATAGGCAACCCCACAGGCCCTAGGAGTTTTCCTTAAGCCACCTAAGGATGCTGTGCTGTAGGGACGGCCTATAGTACAGTGTGTGTCACATTGTTATAGTGTTAGGTAGGGACTCAGCGGACGCTGCAGTTCCAGGGAAGGAGTTCAGGCTCAAGTCGGGGCCACAGAGAATAACTCAAGGTTGGGATCAGATGGATTCATCGCACGTCTGACCCTTTGTGAAGTTGTTGCTGATCCGAGCACCGGAGTGCTCGGCAGGTACTATACAGTCATAAGTGCACCAACGGGCCATTAGTGTAATTGTAACTGCGCATACACCCAGTGCTTCTCTCTGCAAGAGTGCGGGACATTGGGTGGGACTCTATGGACACTGGGTGGGATCACCTAGTGTTGGGAAAGCGTCCTGCGCGATGCAGTGGTAAGTGTCTCCTCTAGAGAGGGACACCGGTTATGATGTTATTGCCGTGATATGTGTTATCTTATGTTCCTAAGTAAATAGTATTAGTTATTATACCTCAACGTGTATGTGATTATTGTGATTGTCCTGCGAGGAACGACTCCCCCTCTGGTGGGAGCCATCGCAGGTGGAGGCGCTGAATTGAGGAAGTGAGTACCCCTAGTATATAGTGCCCCATGTTCCCCGTGGTGGAAGCTCAGCCTCCTATGAGCCAACAGGTAACGCACCACAAACCTATGGTAACACCGTATGTTTCTCCGCACCCACAGTATAATCTGCGATTGGGGGGGGGAAACCCGTTACACATGTATTGCTTGAAGCTTGCAATTAAATTTTGATCTGCTATTTTGGAGTTTTGCCTTGGATTTTTTTCCTTCTCTTCAAAGCTCAAAGTCGCTGGCTGTGCTCTGTTTTGCACATTACTACCTAGGATCTTCTACACGGATGGATTGCACGCCACAGATGCTGTGTATATCCCCACTAGTTAACAGGTAAAGGGCCTGTTATAATTCTTTTGTTATAATTATAATTTTGTCATGTTCGATGTAGCATTGGGCTTCTCTGTCGTCTGTTGCCCTATAATTCTTCCTGTTTATACTGGACATTGTCTTATATATTATATACTGATTGGGTGTTTATTGGTGTGTCAATTTCTGTGGTTGTCAAGTGGACACCTCTAGGCACATACCCCTCTCAGTTACTGTCAGTGATCATTCTGTGGACATTACACTTACATCTGGACATTAATGGAATAAATGTTTGCCAGATAGGACCATCTAATTGTTTGAGCACCACATTCAACTACTCAACTGACCTTACCAACTGCCCTTGGTACAGAATCGATTAAATTCCCGACCTCAATTCTGTGCTCAACTATTTCCAATCCGAGTTCTTAAAACTCTGTGATACCCATTCTCCCCTACGCAGAATATGGGTACGGGGGCCCACCTTCTGTGGGTTACAACTGACCTTATAGCACTCTACCAGTTCAGGGATGCCTTGTGGAAAAGCTACAATGTAACTGGCACTACCAAGGATCTCAATCATTACAGATGCCTGCAGAACATGTGCACAAGGCAAACAAGGCACGCAAAAGCACAATATTACTCTGACAATCTCCACCAGAATACATCAAACCCAGCTAACTTCTGGAAGGTTATCAACAATATATCCCAGCCTTCTAGTCATCAACAACCAAGTAATATCACTAAGGAGGATAATACTCTGACAACCCCCACTGACATTGCAAATGCATTCAATGATTACTTTGTTGGGTGTGCTACTAACTTATTAGTAAAATGCAACCCAAACCACAAACATGAACCTCACACTATGAGTACCCCTATAGCCTCACCCTCTCCCAACACTGCTCACAATTTTCAATTTGTCCCAGTATCCGAAGAGGAGATTACACAAGCGCTCCTCAAATTAAAACTAAGCAGCCAATGTGGACCTGACTTACGGCAATCTAAGTTCAAAGTTCTAGCCTCTCCGACCTTGAACACATACTTCAATCTGACTTTGAGACTTGAAACTTGGATTTCCCAAAACAAACTGTTTTTAAACACTGACAAGATTGTATCAATGGTATTTGGGACCAAGGCTAAATTTCTAAAGCTTCCAATGAGTGAGCTCCAGATCAGAACCAACGCTAAAATCACCCTAACTCCTGTTACAAGTTTACTTGGGCATATGGTTTGACTCCCATTTAACATTCGGGATGCACATTGATACCCTGACATCCAAAACATATGCTAAACTAGGTGTACTTTACAGGAACAAATCCTCCCTAAATCTGATGGTCAGAAAGCTTATCGCACAGCAGATGCTAATGCCAATTATCGACTATGCGGACATAGTATACGGCTCAGCACCCCAACCCACCTTAGTAAACTTGACACCCTCTACAATTCAATATGCCGTTTTGTTCTCCAATGCAACTGCAACACACATCACTGTGAAGTTCTCAAAGAACTAGATTGGTCATCACTTGAGTCTAGACTCAAAGTTAATCTTTCCTGTCTTCAAATACTTTCTGGGCAAGCTACCCGTCTATCTGAACAAGCTCCTCACCCCTACCACATGCAGCACTTATCATCTGAGATCTGACTCCAAAAGACTGTTCATGGTCCCAAGGTTCAGCAAAGTATCCGGCCGCTCATCCTTCTTTTACCGTGCACCCCAAAACTGGAACAATCTACCGGAGACTCTCACTAAGGTCTTTCAAAACTAATGCTGTCTCACATTTTAATCTGGTCTGTAACTGTTACATACGCGTATAATATATATTATCTCTTACTGTGCATGCAATGTCTTGTATATAATGTTTACCATATTCACTTATGTAACTATGTATTATAACCATGTATTATTTGTCATCTTAATTCTATGCCCAGGACATATCTGAAAATGAGAGGTACTGTAACTCTCAATGTATAACTTCCTGGTAAAACATTGCAAGCTATACATATATGCACACTTTATTGCACCTAATGGCAATACATGCAATACATGCATCATTATATATAGTATAGTATATATAGTATAGTCAAACATTTTGCTCAAAGTCCCTGTTTAATGAACAAATATCTCTATAAAGATATATTTATGGTTACCATAGCTTCTCCATTTTGGCTTTATTTTTGTTAAATAAATCATGACACGGTGTAATATCTCATGTGTTGTTGTTCATCTGAGGTTGTATTTACCTAATTTTTAGACCAGATGATTGTTATTATGTCCTGATATGTAAAACCATGGAATTCAAAGAGGGTGTACTTTCTGTTTCACATGACTGTATATAGATATATATAGTGACAAAATACCCTTTTTGGCTTAAGGGTTTTTGTTGCAACACCTTGAGAAAGGTCCCGTTTGGGGACCGAAACGTCTGTTTATTGTGCCTTGTTTTGCCTTCATTACATAAACTTATACCTCAACTACCTGAGTACTGATTTTGTGCAACAACGCTATCGTATTGTTTATTTGATTTTTTTTATGGGACATGCACCTACCTATATACCTACCATTGGAAGTGCCGGCTGCCACATTTATTTCATAGACATACACATGCGCCATATATACTGTACACACGTACGTATATTAGGGCTGCCCTCCAGCCCCGTGTGTCTTCTGCATTTTTAGCTCTGCCCCCAAACTCAGCCCCTCCACAAGGCCTGTCCCCCCCCCCCCCCCCGGCCCTTAAGCTCCACCTCCAGCTCACTCTCCTTCAGCTTCTGCTGCAGACTGAGGCTGAGCACCCAGTGTAAGCTGCAGCGAGCGCTACGGCGTCCACTGCAGGAAGGTGATCCGCCCCTTTATGGGGCCGGTCCCAGTAGCTGCCTGCAAGCGCATGTACAGATCGCGATGTGCGACCACATTTTTGCAAAGACAACAATCTTGTCTTTGCTAGTAGCGACGGAGCGCTGGCCACGTCACGGTGGCGGTTCAGCCAATGAGGCGAACTAGTCATGACCGCGCTCCTGTTCCCCCCCCCCCCCCCCCGTCCCCTGTCACAATCTTGTCTTTCCTCCCTGCAGGTCAGCCACAGACCGCGGCTTTCACAAATGAACGCGCCGCCAGGCGCGCATACAGCAGCTAATACTGGGGCTGTAGTCTGAGGCCGGGCTGCTGAACAAAGCTAAGTGCCAAGCCAGCCACAGTTACGGCAAAGCATAGAGCGGCCCGCACCCCTGCACACAGGAACAGCCGGGGGGCTGGCTCACTGCCTCACTGCCTCCCCTGGCCAGCCCGGCCCTGCATATATTTTATATACGCTTTAGTGCAAGAGAGCTTTGCCACAATGTTCAATCGCTTCATAACTAATATCTCCCCTGAGGAAGGGGTTGTGTGTACCCCCCAAACATCATGCACCTGGTCTCTTGTTAATAATGATTAGTGCTCTAAGGGAGACCCCTTTTTCATTTATTTGGGGTTTTTAACCTCATTTTTGGGGATGACTAGATTTATATTAGACAGTGGCAGTTTAAAAGGGATCCGGTTACTGAGGAACGACAGCACCATCCATAGATTGCTATATAAGTTTTTTTTGTATCCGGTGTGCAAGGCGAGTATAATTTCTTTTGGATTAATAATATCTGTACAAAGCACATCTACACAGTGAAAAAAAAACATAAAGGACATTCACAGCTGCAGTTTAAGATATTTCTGTTTGTTCCATTCTCTGCAGATTGTACCACGTTACGTTTTTCCAGTCACATGAATGAAAAATTCTACACCCCAGCTGAACTTCTGCTTAGAAAGTAAAAGAGATATCTGACTTCCTCATTTGACATGAAGCTTTACTTTGCACCAATTACCTACCTAATAACCAGTTGCTGTAAAGAGTTTGTAAGATATTTATCAAAGTCTCATGGATGTAAAACAGGATCAAAAGCAGGCCCAGATTTTTTTAAATAAATAATTGCTTTCAGTGGTAATGTTTCCCTTTAATACAACGGGTGTTTTTTGCCTATGTTTTGCATCCCCAGAAAGGTAACCGAGATGTTATTCCACTAACATCAGTGTGGTTGTGGCAGCTTTTATTATGATTATGCTACTGGTTTTATGTATTGTAGAAATACGCAGACAAGTATCCACTCTAAATGTTGGTCTTACTATTATTTATTTAGTAAATGTGTTATCAGGAAGTAATACATCGAGAGCGATCTCTCGTTTTCAAGTATGTCCTGGGCACAGAGTTATAACAATACGTGGTCACATTAAATGAACAGGGTTATACAGTCAATTCCCAGACATTTCATGGAGAGTTAGAGATATGATTATGTAATATTTACAGACATGATTCAAATTGTGTTAGAAGAGGTAGGATAGACCTGCAATGTGTTAGAAGTAGGATATGCCTGCAATGTGTTAGAAGAGGCCCTGCCTCCAGGAGCTTACAATCTACAGTATAAGGCCAGGTAAGTTGGAAAATTGTGTACCGGAGATAAAAGGGCTGGATAGTTTCAGATTGAAATAGAGCAGCTTTAACATTACTAAACATCAGCAAACGGCTCACATCCTTTAACTGCCCTTCGGCTGTACCAAAGGCTGTCTGCCTTTGGGGCAACGCAGATGTAGACTGAAGGGTTTCAGATTGAATGCAGCTGTGGTTTCAAAGTCCTTTGTCCTCCTGGGTCATTAACATTCCAGTGGGCAGGGTTGACAAAACACATAGCAGTAAGTAAACGCAGATGTTAACCCTTAGCACGCAGGTTCTGTGCAGAGGGGAGCAGCTCTTCGGAAACCCTTTCAGATGTCTGCCTTTGGGGCGATGCAGATGTAGACTGAAGGGTTCCAAATATACACTCTTTCCTAAAAGGAAGACTGAGTGTTACTTAGTAAAGCCTCGAAGGTGCAATAATTATTTATAGAAGAAAAAAACATTGGAAGCAGCTTGATTTTTTTCCACAATCATCTTGTAGCACCAGTATGTGTTTTGTAGCAGCGAGACTTTTTCCTACTTTGTTTCATTGAACCATCATGTTTGCAATCATACAGCACAGGGATAATCACTGGGGCCAGGACATAAACCCAACCCCCTAACCCAATAAAGACTCGGGACAACTAAATGGGGCCAAATGGCCACAGCTTTTATTAATAACAAAGCATTATTAGCAGTGTCAGATTGCACAACACCTGTGTTACCCAATTCTACCAACATTGGTGATAGCTACCAAGCCCACCAACCATACAGGCCTAGCAGGAAATCTAGATAATACCACCCGGCAAACTGGAAGGACATCACCAGATTGTCCGTTCTTGCCGCAGCCCAGCAACACCTCATTTCCAACTGGAAGAATGAACCATTCTTCCCAAAGTGCAAATTGACCACTACCCTCAATGCCAGCTGTGACAGACAAACAGTGCCTACCACATAATCAAACCAACCACCATATACCATGGTCTTAACCAGACACCACTTTATTCTTGCTTTTATTTTTGTTTTAACATTAAATTACAACAATAAGAGGCATATCAAAACATACACATAAAATAACAACAAAAAGAGTGGGAACATAGTGCAGTCAGACTTTGGTGGAGGGTAGGAGCCCAAAGCGGAAATGAGACATGAGGAAGTTAAATATTTTAATATGCCTTGGTCTAAGGAGGTGGTAACACCCTGCTATCCATCCCTAAGATAGTTAAGATAGTAATTATTTACTGTAGGTAGGAAGTGGTAAAGTAGGAAGTGGTACTGTGAAGCTTTTATAAACTAGGTAACCTATTGCAAGCATGGTACTTCCTTTACGTAACTCTAAAAATACAAAAACAAACGCTGGATGTTTGCAAACCTTTTGAAATACTAAGTCACAGCAGCAGAAGAACCATGCCCGAGGTATGCTTTGAACATTGGTTAGTTTGGATGGACAAAAGTGGCTCTCCCCTCGCTTCCACTTGATAGTTTGCTAGAAGCACTACTATTGTCTGTTCTAGGTGACAGGGTGTTGAGGGAGAGGCAAAACTACAGCCAATGGTGAGTGGCAAGGTGTGGTGGTCTCTCTTGGTGGGAGAGGTGGTGCTACAGCGCGTTCTCATGTAACCCCTGTGTACTGTATGTCAAGCAACACTTAAAAACACTGCCTCATACAGTAGCAGGTTCCTCTCAATGGACATGTGACAGTGATATGCCAGTAGAAAGACTGGTGAAGGGGGAGGGACTATGAGGGAGAGTGAGATTAAAATGTTAGGCAGCCATTACAGTGGGCAGATCTGCGCAGAGCTGAGAGAGTGAGGGTCGTTCCAGAGCCTCCTGTGAAGCGGGTCCTGCATGTGTCCCATTTGGAGACTTGAGAGCTGATCAACAGAGAGTCCAGCTGCAGAGAGCAGGAGAGAGACAGACGATGGAATGTATCCCCCAACGGGTCATAGGAATAGTGGTACCACAATACACACCTTTGCGGAGTACAGGTTTGCAACCTACAGCGACAATACATGAGCTCCAACAGTGTACCGGTACTACAAATATAGGCCTGACCACCCAGGATTGGGAAGCCTATTACATTAACACATATGCAGCGCTTAGGTGAACTGTAATGATATAATCTGTATTGTGCTTTCTATGTAGTGATTCTATTCCTAAGGATCACATGCTTACGGTTTACCTGTTTGTCATATCTACATATCCTATACATGCACCTGTTATATGCATCCAAGCCCCCTTTACCGGCCCCACGCCCGTGTGGCAGCTAACCTAGGAATACAGACTGGGGTCCCCGCGTCAGGCATATAGTACTCTGAGGTATAGTAAAAAGAGAGGGGTTAGACTTGGTTGCAGAGTTTGGTGCTCTCCTATCATGGAGGTAGAGGCACTGCTTATTCTCAATGGTGAATGGCAGGGCATGGTGGTGTCCTCTCGTGTGAGAGGCAGTGCTACTGTCCCTCATTCATGGCAGAGTTTGGTGCTGTCCTCTCAGGGAGGTAGTCACTGATAATGCTCAATGCTGAGTGGTGGGACGTGATTGTATCCTTATTTGGTGGGAGAGGCAGTGCCATAGCCCATGCTTGGTTCACAATATGAGCTTGGTGCTTTCCTCTCATGGAGGTAGAGGCAATGTTAATACTTAGTGGTGAACACCTGGGTGTGACGATGTCCTCTCATGGAATGTTGGTTGCGGAATTTAGATTAGCCCACCATGTGGTTACAGCTGGTGGCTGGTGTACAAGTTAGTCTGGAACTCTAGATATACACCTGGTCCTTTTAATGTATGTATCAGATTGCAAATAAAAGGTTGGCCCCCTGCACTCAGACAGGGGCCTTATGGTGGGTGCAAGCCCCCTCCTCCGCCTCCCTGCTGGTGCTTATAGGAATTGCCTCCCTCAGCTACACTCCTCCCACCAGCAGCTGTGGGGTTAAGTCCGGGGGGAGGATCTGGTGATGCAATGGGGAGAGAGACAATATAGACATGGTACACTGGGTCGAGGCCTCCTCTCATGCGGTGTGCTGGAGGGTGAAGCTCCCCACCCTCCCTAGATTTGGTTTTATAATTGCTATGATATTACTCTATTGATGTTCTCTCGGAGAGACCAAGAGGTATAAGGATACCTGATATAATGGTGCTCTCATTGGGACTGGTTGGAATAATTTTGCTACACCCCGGTATGGGTAGCAGCAAGAGTCGCGAGCCACGGCAATGCCGTTGGGGGCTTTGTACTACAGTCGGGCTGCCTGGCAGGTTGTTGGTAAAACTCAGGTTAAAATATAAACAAAGCAGGGACACCTGCTGGCTGTTGGAGGGAATGGAGACTTGATTCCAGAGCTCCTCTCCCACCGGCACTATTAACGCAATTACAAGCGACAAAAGTGTGATTCTACCTGATCGCTACACAGCACATCATTTATAAACAACCAGAGATGCCGATTAGCAAAACAGCTCGGTCCAAAAGCCAACCGGTTACTACTTATTTCAAGAAAAATGGAGCACCCCCAGCCGAAAATAAGGAGATCCCTATGCAGACATCAGACAAGGCCCCTGTTGTGGATCCTCTCATAGAGGAGGAGGGGGATGAAGAGATAGTCCGGCGCAAAGACCTTAAAGCATTCTGCACAGATATGAAGAAATTCTTTATGACAGAACTTTGGGCGCTTAGAAAAGACCTTGATGCTCTCGGGGAGCGGACTGACTCCATTGAAACCAAAATGGATGAGACAACTACTGTCCTAGCTCAAACTCACGACCAAGTCACTGCATTAAATGACAGAGTCAGGTTCTTAGAGGACAAGGCGGAGGACGCGGAAAACCGCGACCGGCGTTGCAACATCAGGCTGCGGGGGGTCCCTGAAAATATAAATGATCCTGAGGACTTTACCAATAGGTGGCTGGAACACCTTTTTCCAGATAAGCCAGACTCTGAGATACTGCTGGACCGCTGCCATAGAGCTCTACGTAGAAAACCTCAGGTTGGTGACCCCCCTAGGGACATAGTGGCAAGATTTCACCATTTCCGCACCAAGGAGGAGGTGTGCAGGATTGCCCGGGAAGCTAGGACACTGGAGTTCGAGGGGGTCAAGCTTCAGATATTTCAGGACTTGGCGCCTGCTACCCTGATCAAAAGAAAGGCTCTGGCTCCTATAACAAAAGTTCTCCGTGAGCACAGCATCAGATATAGATGGCTGTTTCCCTGTGCCCTCCTTTCAATTAAAAATGGTGTTGCTCATACATTAAAAAATCCAGAGGACGGAGAGGGCTTCCTTATCAAACTTGGTGTCACTGGAGCCATTCATAGTCCAGCACACCCCCCATCCGCTAACACCAACCCCCCTTCTCCCTCATGGAACAAAGCAGGGGCCACCCACGCTAAACAGTATGCAGCACCTAAAGCTTCAGGCCCCAACTGAACACTCGCAATACAAGTCTACAACCTTAAATATCTCCCGGAGTGAACCCCAGTCCATACCTGCTGTCTCCTCAGTGCCGGCTGTCTCCTCGACATACCCATCCTGTCAGCTACCGGTTTTCGCCTGGATCGGATCCGCATGCTAACTTTGAGCGGCAGCCATATTGACCCGGTCCTCCCCTGAGCAGAGCGGGAACCTCAATGGTTTTGGCGCGAGGGAGGTGACGTCATCGGCAAGCACCGTCTTCGCGCGAGACTTCAGCCGCACATTGATGACGTCAGAGTGGCTGCGATCCCAGAGCAGGAGACAGCCTCGGCATTGCCCCAGAAGCCATGAGAGGCGGAGGGGGAGGCTCGGAGACCGGGTCCCTCTCCCCACTCTGGGATCTCGGTCCACTCACCCGGAGCAGCTGAGGGGAGTGTGTTCATCCCCCGTTGATCTCCCCAAACATGCCCCTGTTCCACATGAGATCCCCAATGTCCAATAAAGATTAACCCCTTAATAAGCGCTGCCCCACTTAGAGTGACACAAGGATTAGGAACAACATAAGCAATGAGTTAGACCTATACAGTCCCATGCAGCTGAGCAACTTCTGGTTAAGTAAGATTAGATATGGTCAGTCTATGTACTACTATGCATGCACCCCTAATACAAAGTATACCTGACACCTGTAATATAATATAGGTAATACATGTTATATAAGATATTGTTATAATATTCATGTCATAATGTGTTATATGTATATGTGTGTGTATGTATGTGTATGTGTGTGTGTGTGTATATGTATGTATGTGTGTGTGTGTATGTGTATGTATGTATATATATGTATATGTATATATATATAAATCTATTGTTAGACAGGGTCTATAGGGTATTAATATGATACCCACCTTACGTCAGTTTGGGTGGCAAAGATAGGCTATAAAAGGATATTCTATATCACGGCATAATTGTCATATCAATATCAGAGACACTCCAGCACCAACACATTCATGCGGTACAGGTGGGTTGGTATATATCTACATGAAGGGTAGGGTATATAAGAGATATATGCAATACACTTCGGGTATTCTCTTTCTACGTGTTATAATTACCGTACGTTTTGTATGCATATGCTTTGGTACATAGGTTACTGAGCCCAGATAGGTCAACTCAGTTATTGATAAGGTCAATATATTTAATCATTATACCACATATAGCTGACAACAACCTAATCGGCTAAAATACATTGTTTATTTTAATTATCATATCTGTCATGAATGTTTATGCAGATAGTATACAGATAGTATACAGATACATATATACCTATTTCAATTCGGATAAGAAAGTTTGTTAAAAGTTGTTCAGATGCTGTTCACTTTAGATAAGTACACAAACATATAGGCTATTCGGCCTACGGTCACTGTTATTCCATCAATTATTCCCGTTATTATTAATGTTAACATCACTGTTTACGTTACAAATAGGAATCACTTGTCGCTATCAGTTGCACTATGTTATGATCACTGTCACGTTTGCTGTCACAGTCTACAAAATATACATTTCCTTTACAAAAAGTGCCGGGGGAAGTACCCTCCCTCGCGCATGTGTCCCCTTTTTCGGTCCCCAGATTCGAGGGACCGATACCAAGACCCAGGGTGGGATGTCTCCAACACAGGAGACTGGTCCATCTTTAAGATGGAGTCAGATGACCCACCCTATGGGCGCAAGGGCTACTCTCGGGGGCTCCCGAGATACGCCCTTGTTTTTTGTTCATACCTTTTCACATTTTCTTCCTTTTTATTATTATTTTCCCGTTCCCGTTTTAGCCCGCTTGTCGCTTTCCCTGTTTTGTCTACCTTTCCCTACCCTCTCCCCTACCCCCCCCTCTCTAGGACGTATGGATCCCACCCAGAACATCTTGCCAACGGGATGGACATGGACACAACCGAAGGAAACCTCAGACATGATATCACAAGTAAGCATACAGTTCACTACACATATAATTTCTTGCACCGTAAAGCATGGCGTTAACATTAATCTCTCACAATGTGAAGGGCTTTAATAGCCCAATCAAAAGGAAGCTTGCCTTTACGGATTACAAGAGAAAACAAGCGGATGTGTTATTCCTACAGGAAACACACTTTAGTAATAGTAACTCCCCTAAATTCCTAGATAAGGGCTTCTCCCAATTTTACACAGCATCAGCATCAGTCAAAAAACGAGGAGTAGCCATCTTATTTAGTAACTCAATCCCATTCGTGCTACAGACAACCAAAAAAGACGTAGAGGGTCAGTATATCATTTTAACAGGAACCATACATGAACAGCCCATCACATTGGCCTCCCTCTACGCCCCATGTACACAGGATGCGTCCTTCTTTGACAAATTCTTCCGCTTATTGGCCTCGGTAGCTAAGGGATATATTATATTAGCAGGAGATTTCAATATCACACTGCAATCTTCACTAGACAGATCAGGTGGAAGTGATTCCGATAACAAGAAAGCTCAAAACTCCCTACACAGTGCCCTAAAAGATACTCAACTAGTAGATATATGGAGGGAGCTCCACCCTACGACAAGGGACTACACTTTCTATTCCCACCCACATACCTCATACAGCAGAATCGATTATCTCTTTGTTTCGTGCCACTTGGTTCCTAAGGTCACTCAAACAATGATCCATGATATTTCATGGTCTGACCATGCACCAATTGAGCTCAGGTGCAACAATATTCAGACCAATAGACCAGGCGCAAACTGGAAACTTAATGAATCTATTCTTAAAATACCCGAAACCTGCGAAAAGATAGGTCAAGAAATAACTCAATTCTTTGAGATAAACACAGGCTCTGTGGAATCCCATATGACTTTATGGGAGGCTCATAAAGCAACGCTAAGGGGCATAATAATTAATCTCACTGCTAAAAGAAAACGAGTGAGGGATTCTAAAATTCGGACGCTCCAATCCAAATTGCATTCCCTCTCAGCGAGTCATAAGATCAATCCCGATCCACTTACGACACAGGAACTTAAAAATACAAAAATTGAATTAAATATGTTATTGACTTCCCGGGCGGATAACTCCCTATGTTGGTCTAAGAGGAAGTTTTATGAAAAAGCTAACAGGCCGGATACGATGCTGGCGCGCGCACTGAAGGATAGGCAATCTAAGTTTAATATCCAAGCTATACGCTTAAAATCGGGTGTACTTACGGCCAACCCTAAAAAAATAGTGGAAGAATTCGGTTCATTCTATGGCTCCCTATACGACGGTAAGAAGGTGGCACACAATAAAAACACGAGCAGCGCACTAAGAGATTTCTTAGCCAGCTCAAAACTGGAGAGATTGACAGAGCTAGACAGAGAAGCTATGGGCGCTGACTTCACATTGGAAGAAGTGTCGCAGGCCATCAAGGAGCTTAAGCCATCAAAGGCACCAGGCCCTGATGGCTTTTCGGGGCTTTACTATAAGAAATTTTCCGAATCACTTGCTCCGAGGCTGCTCCAAATGTTTAATGCTATCTTAGCAGGAGCCCCTATTCCTGGGGACATGCTGCGGGCGTCTATATCACTTATACATAAACCTGGCAAGGATCCGCTAAATTGTAAAAGCTATAGGCCAATATCTCTAATTAATACCGATATCAAAATATATGCGAAATTATTGGCCAACAGATTAAGTCATATCCTACCCAGACTAATACACCCAGATCAGGTCGGTTTTGTTAAGGGGAGGCAGGCAGCGGATAACACCCGACGATTTATTGATCTGTTGGAATTGGCTAACAAAAATAACACACAAAGCATGTTATTAAGTCTGGATGCAGAAAAAGCTTTTGATAGGATAGACTGGCCATACTTAAAAGAGACGCTCGCGGCATTTGGCTTCGGAAATCGGGTGAGTAGAGCGATTATGTCACTATACTCAGGCCCAACCGCCAGGGTCATACATCAGGGCTTCCCCTCGGTCCCATTTCAAATCCAGAGTGGCACAAGACAGGGATGCCCTTTATCTCCCCTCCTGTTCGCCCTATGTATTGAACCCCTCGCGGCACGAATTCGAGATAGCCCGGATATCTCAGGGTTAAACGTTTACTCCCAATCACATAAAGCGGCCCTGTATGCTGATGATATCCTATTAATCATCTCCAAACCCCTTACGTCATTACCTAACCTGTTTGACCTACTAGATAAATTCTCCAAGGTCTCAGGTTTCAAGATTAACCAATCCAAATCTGAAGCTCTGAATATCAACCTCCCTAGACATACAGAGAAATTACTGAAACTAAATTTCAATTTTAACTGGCAAAAGAACTCGATAAAATATCTGGGGACCTATATCACCAAAGATGCAAAAAGCATCTATAAAGCAAATTATCCCAAACTGATCTGGACTCTAAAACAAGACCTAATCAGATGGTCTTCCAAGAAGATTTCTTGGATTGGAAGGATTCACAGCGTTAAGATGAATCTACTTCCCCGTATCCTATACCTCTTCCAGACACTACCTGTGCCACTCAAACTGAAGGACATACTCTCACTTCAGTCTGGAATATCTAATTTTATCTGGGGAGGTAAAAAACCGAGAGTAAATAAATTATCTATGAAGAGACCTACCTTAGCGGGTGGCCTAGCAGTACCCTGCCTGTTGTCATATTTTAAAGCGGCTCAATTAAGCCAGGTCATACAATGGCATTCCGACCCCAAATTAAAAAGATGGGTAGAGCTCGAACATGCGGCTTGCTCCCCTTTAGAGCTTAACAATTTGATTTGGCTACCTAAAACATCAAGGAAAAACACTATCCTACCGCTTACCTCAATGACTAACTCCTTATCTGTTTGGGAAGCATCAAAATTAAAAAACTCACTTACTTCAGCAAATTCCCTGATGTCACCCATTTGGAATAATCCTAGCTTTACGCCGGGTCTTATTGGTCATAATCACTCAATTTGGAAACAAAAAAGCTATACTAGACTCAAAGATCTGGAGGGTCATGATCTAAAATGTAAATCTTTTGACCATCTCAGACTAGAAAAAGACATTCCCCACGCTGAATTCCATAAATACCTCCAGCTCAGATCATTTTATAATAAATTTGCCCCATACCCCCCATTAACGAATTTTGAAAAGCTCTGTCGGGCAGAAACCGACACTAAGGGACTCATATCTACGATATACAGAGAGGTAGTCGAGCCTGCAATCTCAAAGCACCAATCACCTACATTTCGTACCCAATGGGAAAGAGACCTAGGGGAGACCCTGGACGACGAAGAGTGGAATGCTATATTCCTAGGAGCCGCAAAAAGTTCTATATGCACCACACTGAAGGAGAACGCATATAAAGTTCTTATGAGATGGTACCTCACCCCACTCAAATTATCTAAGTTTGTACCAGGGTCCTCCCCATTGTGCCCTAAACAGTGTGGAGGAACAGCTGACCTGTTACATATGCTGTGGTCTTGCCCGCTGATATACCCACTATGGGAAAAGATCAGAAATTGGATTCAGAGAATATTTGATCTCACTATTCCCCCAGACCCGTGGCTGTTTCTCATGAACAGACCCCTAAAGGGCCTATCAAAATCACACAATAAACTAATTGCACATTTTGCTCTAGCTACGCGGTGCGAGATCGCAGCACTATGGAAACGCCCCGATATTCCAATTATCCCAAAGATTCGGAATCGTATTTGGTTTATCTGCCAGATGGAAAAGTTAACGAGCTTAGTTAATGACACTGGCGACAATTATCTAAAAGTTTGGGCCCCCTGGCTTGCCCAAACAGACATCCCTGGGGTAGAGCGTAACACAATTTGGCTATAATAGTAATAAATGCGTTCTCCTTTGGGGACATAAGAACCTACCCCACACCTAGAACCTTATACTCCTTACGCCCAATCACTTATTCTACCGAAAGGCCTCACTAGTTGATACATAGTCCTCACGATGTCCAGGTGTTCCCCGGAGGCAGATGTATTATTATCCTTGGATACACCTTCCCTCTCTCCTCTCCCCCCACCCCCTCCTTTACCTCCTCCCCCCCCTACCCCCCTTTTTTTTTTTTTTTTTTTTTTTTTTTTTTATTATTATTTACCCCGGTACCTTACACATGACGATTCCCACTCACGTGGTTAAGTAGGGCTCGAAAAACTACGTGAGTTTATTATGCTTTTATTATTGTATATGATATGCTAAATATGCACCTGATGTCTTTTTTTTTATGTATATCATGCATTTATGTATAATAAAATACAAGTTATAAAAAAAAAAAATATAAACAAAGCACACTCAATGTCTGTTATTATTTGGGGCGGGACATGTGGGATCCTAACGCGCCGTGCTGTAGCCAATTTCACGATCAATTCTGTCTCGTATTTTGTATGCAGTTTGTGCCATGATCCTCCCTGGTGTACTTATTTTGATGCTCTTATAAGCCGGCATGTCTAGCAGAAAACGGGGTTTACAGACACAAGGGGGTAGGTATAACAAGTCAAACTAACTGCAACAATATACAGTAACCAGCATTTGGTAATTAAAAGATACATATTACATGGAATTGTTGGAAAAGTAGTTTAGAAGTACAAACCCAAATTACCTTCATGTTACTTTAAAAGTTACTTAAAGAATAACTTTATCTGACTAGCATTTGCCATTAGAAAAACAGGTCACCAACACTACATTCACAATTCAGGGCTTGACAAAATGGTGGTCTTTTTTTCCCCTCTTCTAGCAACATTTGTTGACGTTGCAATTAAGTGAAGTCTTCTAACCCAGTGGTGCGCAAAATCTAGGGGGGCGCAGCGTTTACAGAGGCCCCGCACTCTTCCCCACAACATTTAAATAAAATGCCGGGGGAACGCGCAAGGCCTCTGTATGTCTCTTACCTGCTCTTCAAATGAGATTGTGACGTCAAATGACACCACCGATGCCGGAATAAAGGTAAGCGGTGGGGGGGGGGCATGAGCAGTGGGGGAGAGTAGGCAGGGGGCGCAAACAAAAACGTTGGCACACTCCTGTTCTAACCCATTCTGGCTTGGCAGACTGAGGCCAGAAAAACTACCTGTGAAAAGCACCATAACTATGATAATAGGATAAGCAGCACAAATGACTTTTGTTAGGCCTCGGCCAGGGTGGCGCTGAGCGAGCGGGCGGGCATGCTGACGCTGGCCGCGATGAAACACATTGTGACAATGTGTGTAGCCAGCGTGAGCAAGCGCCTGTGCCCGCTCGGTGCTTAGAGCAAGCAAATTTGATTTTGCTACTCGCAAGCGCGACAAGTGAGCGGTTCGCCCTCGAGCGTGCACCCAGCCAGCCACGAATCGCCTGGCAAAGCAGGGCGCAGCGCACGAGGGCACCCGTTCCCTGCCTGGCCGCAGCCTTATTAGTCAGTCAGAAGCTCATACCTAAAGAATATAGCAGCAATTCCAGTTGTAGTGACAGAGTTTGAAAATCACTACAGATGTTCTACAATACATCAACATAGAAACATGACATAGAAATGAATGGCAAGTAAGGGTCCGCTGATCTCCCACATAGACCCATCATTTTGCAAGATTTCTTCATTTGCTTACAAATTTTGCCTACCGCACAGATTTGCTGTCGGACCCAAATTGTGACCGAAAATGCCATTTTTTTCATTGGTTCGAACATGCAAGAACTATTTTCACAGTTTTCTAATTAGGCCCTATAGCAGGGGTGGGCAACGCCAGTCCTCAAGGGCCACCACCAAATCAGGTTTTCAGGGTCTCTCTGCTACAGCACGGGTGGCTGAGTTGAAGACTGAGCCACTGATTGAGCCACCTGTGCTGAAGCAGGGATATTCGGACAACCTGACCTGTTCATGGCCCTTGAGGACTGGAGTTGCCCACCCCGGCCCAATAGTCTTTGTACATTTGTAGATTCATTTATTTAACAAATACTGAACTGGACCAACCAACCACATTGCATCTTATCCATTTTTATAAAGCAGTAATGCCCTGCAGACCTAGTCCTAATCCTGGAGCAGGATTGCACCTGGGGAAATACGAGGCTATAATAGAATCAGCACTTTTTCTAAATAAAAATTGCCATAGCAAAATTCCCACTACTTTTTGGCTTCCTGGCAAAGATACAGGCATGTTAACGCTCAATGATTTTCTGTGAGCCTCACGGAGTCACTTTCCCAGACTTATCATCAAACTTTTATCATCAGCAAACGCTTGTCAATAATAAAAACCTAAAAACGTAATCACTTTCCCATTAAAATGCTATTTTTTGTTTGGGAGCCCTGCAGTCTTACACATTTCGGTCCATGGATGTGGACATCTGAGTGATGATAGCAGTCGTTTTTATTTCCCTAAACTGCCAGAGGTTCATATCTACTGAGTGAAAGACTCCAATGTGTCCATGTTTCAGAACGTGATCTGCGCTGACGCTTAAGTGTGAAAAAAAATTAGCATTTTTTTTCTGTCCGCATTGCAACATATTTATTGCGAGTATTTAGCATTATTCAAAATTTGGCGCCGGATGGATAAAAACAACCCAGAAAACCATCAAGAAAAGTATCTCAAACCGCGCATTTCTTAATAGGTAGACTTGCGACAATATGCAAATGTGACTGCCCCGAAACTTATCAAAATATTAAAATCCTTACAACTTAAAGGGATACAGAAATAAATGTGGGTACAAGTGATGCAATCTTGTTGAAGAAGGGTCACGTTTCTGACACGAAACTTCAAGCCTCTAACTATATAGATGTCCACTAAATGAGCTGTCTACTGTACTATGGACTGATACTGCTTGTAGGGGCTCTCCCCTGGGTAACAATTAGGGATATCCATGCATCACCACAGGTGTCTCAATCAGCCACCTGTGCTGAAGCAGGAACGCTCAGGTAGGCAGGAGAGATTAATTAAAAAGGGTCGGCGCACTAGGGGGAAAAGGGGTGGAACCACCTACCTGCAGAAAAATGGAAGAAAATCAGTGTGCTTTTGGAGGAGGAAGAGATTGAGCGTGTGTTGCTGCAGCTCTGTGCACAGGTTCGTCGTCATGGCGCCCGGATGGCTGAAATCCCGGATGGATGGTGCAGTTTCAGCTGACATGGAGACGGTGGACGTGAAATCAGCGTTTCAGCACAGAGGGATGCTGCAGCAGAGCGGCAGCCTCGGGAAGGGCTGAGCAGGAAGAAAGAATGGCATTTTACAGACCTGAGGATATAGTGGAGGATTTTGACGGGCAAGAAAAAGATGGGGTCCGAGGAGCAAGCGAGGCAGGTGTTGTCTCAGATAAGGAGTTTGTTGGAGCAATTGGGGTCAAGTCCAGGTCATTAAGCCGTTGGTGAAACCAAATGTTACTTAGAGGAGAAGGGGGAGTATATTGATCTGATTACTATAAAACCAGGATATGAAGAGGAAAGTAAGAGAGAGGGGAAGAAGGAAGGAGTTTAGAGATGGCGATGAGTTTTTGTGCGGTGAGTTTAGGCCAGTTTAAGGTGTTAAAAGGCCTAGACGTTGGCGGTGTGGTCAGGAGGTCCAAGCATGATTCTCACCATTGAAGCATGCTCACAGTTCGGAGAACCCCTGCGTGGCCCTGGGTTATTTTATAGGGGCATGCGCAGCGTGCATGCATGACGCTATGTTTTGGTGGTCATCTGGCTAAAGTGGACATGCCTGATGTAATATGGAGTGAGCCATGATAGGAGGAATCATGAACTCTATGGAGAGCTGTTTGGTGAGAATGGATGGACCTTCCTGTGGTATATTAAATAAAGCTGTAGCCATATTTATTCCATCTTCTGTGTCATAGCGGTTTGTTATGAGGGCGTATTAAGGCTCCGCTGGTCAAGATATAGCCTTAAAACCTGACCTGTTGGTGGCCTTTGATGACTATAGTTGGCCACCCCTGGCCTATAGTATATTTGCATTTATTTTTGTATACCTTTAAGTCGCAAGGATTTAGATATTTAGAAAAGTTGTTTTGCATCATTTTTTTTGCTAAAGACTCTGATACCAAAAGAATTACAATTGAATTGCAGATGCAAAAAAAATTCTGGTGTTCATAATTTTTTTTTGCTGATATTCCTTCTTTATCTCCTTAAAATCCATTAACCCTATTCTCCCCATAGCTCGATAAGCTAGTTAAATAGGTAATAATTTCCCCCATGAATCAGTAACGTGAAATGCACCCGGCATGACCGGCCTGTTTGCTAATTATTCGCTGTAATCTTTATCTTTATTTTTAGATTGACATTTTTTTTTTTTTTACTTTTTGCATTTTATGAGTGTACACAAGGGTGTGTAGATGGGTACATACAAGGTTTGCAGTTAATCATAACACCTGGGAATTCTGCATGTGTATTTTACCAATCTGTGAAGGAATATTCTTCTTTCTATTTTACTCCTCGATTATATCATTTCAAAGCCTAGTAACATATTGGGGATGTTCCATGTTCCATGTTCCACAGTTACTAAATTGTTCCTGGGTCTAGAAATAGCTCGAGAAAATATGTGGCGAATATATATTGAATTTGACAGAAAATGTCACTATATATACACACACACACAGACACACATATTTAATATAGTTTTTTATTATTTATGTAGCCCCCACAATGTACGCAGCGCTTTACAACACAGACATTGGAACAGTCTCCAGTCCTCAAGGGCCACCAACAGATCAGGGTTTCAGAATATCCCTGCTTCAGCACAGGTGACTCAGTCATTCACTGAGTCACTGATTGAGCCACCTGTGCTGAAGCAGGGATATCCTTAAAACCTGACCTGTAGGTGGCCCTTGAGGCCCGGAGTTGGCCATCCCTGCATTAGAATATAGGGCATGGTAGTACAATACGTAGATAAAACATAATAAACAATGGAGGAAAGAACCCCAGTAGAGCACTCATACACTGTGTTGAGATGATGGTGTAAATTTAAAACTAAACTTTATTAGAAACATAGTAAAACAATGGGGATTAAAGTAGGATTAAAGTCTGTATCACTACGCTTAATTACCTAAGGGATATGATGGTCCCCAGGTAGGTAGTCATTATTGGTGTTGCTTGAGTACACTAGCCCCCAGCCAACTTAATTAGGGAAGCCTGGGGGAAAGCTAAATTGAGGGATTATAAATACTATTCTTATATGGAATGCCAATTATATACTTGTAGTGCATTGGTGCAATAGTATTGAAATGACACTGCTAATGGTGGGTTGATTGCACAGCCTGTAGTTAGCAATAGAGTGTCATTTAAATCTTGATAAGATAATGCACCTACTGTATGTTGCCTTAGGGTTAAATGAACAATGTAAATTACTGCCCCAAGGATACACAACAGCTATAGCTCTAGGTCATATTGTTAAGACCTCTAGCTGATATTGCAGTGTAGTTATAATAAAGTGTGCTGCACTTGTAAAACCTGTTGCTAACTGCAGTAGGTGATAGACTAAATAGAGCACCGTATAGATTTATGGTGGCAGTTGCTATATAATCTGCCCCAGACCTGAAGGGTGTGCTATTTAACCATATAAAATTGTGAATTGACTTAATCAGTAGATTGAAATAAACATAATCTCTGATATAGTGCACCATGTGTATACTGATTGCTATACCTGGAAATCCCTGTATGGGAGTTACTGTGCAGAGTAGTTGGTGTATAAGTGTAAAAACAATTCAGCTCAGCAAGTGTAGAACATGAACAGTACCTTAATATCCCTGATTAGAGCTACTCTGCTGTAACAGTGAATGGTAGTGTGCAACAGCACAGGTAAGTATACTCTACAGCTGCTGTATAGCTTGTCAGTATAGATATATATAATCCC